>NC_050524.1:6150812-6184459 GCF_002922805.2 Oryzias melastigma | reverse complement strand
TATTTTCCCTGACATATCACTGAGCTCCCAGGGTGCCGCAGCTCCTCTGCGCCCTCGTCCTGCCGAGATGGACCAGCCAAATATGACTGATAACAGGTCAGCTCATTTTTTCCCAGCATGCCTTTCTTTCTTTTCCCGGCTACGAGCAACTTCGAAAATAACTCAGAATGAAGGGATTTCAATTGTTTACACAACCGCTTCTTTCACAGCTGACATGAGTTCATCAAGTCTTCTGTATTGTTGGGGTCACCTCCAATTTTGTCTTAGCTTCACACAAGCTTAAGTAAATCAGGTGTGCAAAACTTCTTCCTGCGTTTGCCTGGTTTTACCTGACTTGTAGCCGGATGTCAGCAGATAAAAATGAGTCTTTTTTTATTGGGGTGAGTAGTCTCAAGCCCCTCCCCAAAGTGAGGAAAAAGCCTTCTGTTGCTGCCTTTTCTGGAGCTGTAACTGACTAGGTGTGCATGCGTCAGCACGGCACCCCTTTAAACCCTCGACACGCATACATTAAAGCTTCTGCCTGTGCCGTGATCCGACTATTTTTAATCATCTGTCAGTAGGACTGCGGGAATACAACGACAAAAAAAGTTTGAGGAAAAAAAAAGTGCAAATGAATGCAGTGCAGCATGTTTTGGCTGCCCACTGGTTTACCTTTCAAAGGACTGGAGGGTTTTCACCACGTTTCTGAAAATGCTTTAGCACCTGCCTCACTGATAATGGCTGGACGTGTCGGTGTGAATGTGTTCATTTCTCTTTCTGTGCTTTTGCCACAGAAATCCCACTTGTTCCGACCAGATAAAACATTAAACATGTCACAGCTGGTCTAGTGTTTTAGTCATTTGTTTGTCTTTTTGCTCGTCCCGTCTAACCATGACATGTCAAAGGCAATCGACTCGTTTATCAGAGTGGAGTCGTTGGATTGGAGTCGTTCCTTTTCACTGTCGCCCAGTGCGTTTTTATTATACTCTACTATATTGAAAAAGATCTCAAATCTGTGATCTTGAACATCATGGTTATTTAGATGTATTTGTTCTCGAGGAGATTGAGAATTCCGAGTATTCGTATACTTTTTCCAGCTTTTCCAAACAACCACCGAAAACAACTACGTTATATGATGTATAGCATCATATAACATGTTTTGTTTTTTTTTTGGTGGCTGTTTGTAACCATATGGACTACATCTATTGGAACAAATAGGAAAACAAAGGTCAACAATGGAATACATACAATCTATTGATGTTTTTTTCTTTACTTTTTGCTCATTACATTGTAAGGGTTTTTTAAAAGTTGCTGCTTTTGTCAGAATAGTTTCCACAAAATGAAAAGTCTCTCTAACACGCGCTCATCTCCCATGTTGTAGCTATAAAAGGAAAAAAAAGAGACATTTACTGATCGTCTTTCCAGGTTAATGTTTAATGCATTACATGCAAAGTGGGGGTTTTAAGGCAGAGAAAAGGCTGGCATGGTTCAGAAGTGAAAAAGAAAAGCTTCGGTTACATTTTAGATAGATTTGGGTCACAGCTGACCTTATTCATATTACCAGTTGGCATTGACATTTTATCCGTGGGGGTGTTTTTTTTTTTTGTATTATTTTTCCCTCAGAGGTAAATATTTCTGCATGTGAAATGCCTGCCCTATCCCCCATTTTCTTCCTCACTTTTTGCAGCTGAATGACTTCTGCCAGGGGTTTCCACATGGGAGCTCTCGCTCTGGCAGCACACGTCTGTCTTGGCTCTGGCGCTGCGAGTGGAACTAACCAGTCAGGAATTCGGATGGGGGGCTTTGTTACCGGTAAAGCGATCACGAAGGGCCGTTTTGTACTTTCCCAGTCGTGTGGCGGGCGGGGATGCCAAATGTCACGTCGGGCCAGAGCGGCCAGAAGGTTGAGGGGGGTTGGGGCCCACGTGTTGACCATATGAGCTCCAACATTTGTGCGGCGATAAGTTATGCAGATACAAGTGGTTGTAAGAACACCCACTCAGTGACCCCATGGCGCGGTAGCTCTCAGTCTCACAGAGTGAACCGTGTCTTTGCTTATCCTCACTCCAGTCACTTCATTTTCTGCTCGCATCCCATCCAGCTCCAGTAAATATTTATGCGATATGGATGCAGGGACCTGTAATCGTTCCCAGCGCTCTGTTCTCCCTTTGTTAGCATTATAAAATGGAAAGTAAAAAGAAATGGAAGCTAAAGAGAAACAAATGTCTTGGAAAGTTGATACAGATGTTCTTTAATACAGCAGAGAAACTCCTCAACTCCCCCTTTCTCCATTTCTTCATCTCACAGCCTGCAGACTCATACCCCTCAGGCTGCAGATTTTCAAACTGTTTTACTGAATGGATTTCAAGATAGTGCCTTCCCCCCTTGAGTTCTGTGGGGAAATAACAAATTCGGAAAGGAAAAGAAGTGCGACAGAGTGGAGATTTACATGCAGGAGAGTCAGCACGCCAAGGGGGGGATCCTGTTTTTTGTCCTGAAATAGTGTTCTTGGCTTCAGAACTTACTCCCTGGAAAGGCAAATAAAAGTTCATTAAATTTTTTCCAGCTCATTAGGCCCCTTTTTTTCGTATTCTATTCGGTGTCGAAAGCCAACAAACTCCCCATCACTCCGTTAATTGTGTGAATGCTTCAAAGCATTCACACTATAGTGATCCACCTGCTCCTATTCCTACGTTTTTTCTGCACGTAAATACTCAATCTAGCAATTTAAGCAGTCTTAGTATCAAATAGTTCAGCTCATTCAGGACATCACTGCTTGTATTTTTGTTTTTTGTGAACTTTATTGAAAAATCAAGCAAAATACGCCATATAGAAAATGAATAAGAAAATCTTCTAATTCAGTATTTTTAAGTTGATTAGCAACTAAAAAATTAATCTTTTGTAGTAATTTTAAAAATTGTCACCGAGCTGTTATATCATCACTATGTTAGCTCATTTGGGTAATGTGGCATCTACCAAGGGGTTTTTTTATGCTAATCTGGAGTTTACCTAATATTTTAGCAACATGCTAACTTTCTGGCTAATTTATTATCTACCTGGGTTTTTAATGGTAATTTAGAGTTTAGCTTCTATTTTAGCAACAGGCTAACATTTTTCACTAAGTTGGTTTACTGGGTTTTAGGCTATTTTGGAGTTTAGCTAGTAGCCTATTTGAGCAACATGCTAGCTATTTTTATTTGCCTAATTTGGCATCTACTGAGTTTTTTTTGTCTAATTTGGATTTTAGCTAATATTTTAGCGACTGCTAATATTTTTGGCTATTTTTTTTTTTTATCTACTAGGGTTTTATAGTCAAATTTAGAGTTTAGCTTCTATTTTAGCAACAGGCTAACGTTTTTTACCAAGTTGGTTTACTGGAGAATTTTAGGCTATCGTGGAGACTAGCTAGTAGCCTATTTAAGCAACATGCTAGCTATCTTTATTTGCCTAATTTGGCATCTACTAAAATTTTTTTTGGCTATTTTAGAGTTTAACTAGTAGCCTATTTAAGCAACATGCTAACATGCTTTTTTTTTTTTTTTGTGGCTAATTGGCATCTACTAAGGTTTTAAGGCTAATTTTTTAGCTCATATTTAAGCAACACACTAAACATTTTAGCAAAATTGGCATGGATTGAGGATTTTTAAGCAATTTCACTACAATTTTTTCCAAAAATCAGGTCAACTGTAGCACTGTTTCATAGCTCTTTAACGAAATTTCCATTTTTTTTAAGCAAATTTAACATTTTGTAAATAGCGTTTGCATTTTCAGCAAATCCCTTCAGCAGTTAAAGTAAAATGAATCACCAGTTTCAGCAAAAAGCATTTTCAACAATTACTTTCCCACTTGTCACAGATAATGCAACTCTTCTAGTTAAAAAAAAAAAATCTACAACATGTGACGAAAAAAGCAAATTGAATAGAAGCTCTAGAATGTGCTAAAGATCACATTGTCTGTTAGACTAATTTAATTGAGGCTGACTTTAATTTGAGTAATGAAGTTCAATTAGATCCTTTACGCCCAGTGGGTCCTGGCTGAGATGAAATTGCAGCACATCACCAAAGGAGAATGTGATCTCTCGTAAATATATTTTAGTTGAAAGAATTTTTGAGATTTTGAAGGCGTCGTAGGTGACGCTTAAACACAAAATCTTTAACATACAATAACTTTTCGCTCACGCCGCTTTTCTCCTTCAGAATCTGCTGGAAATATGTTGATCGTGCTGAAAAGTTACAGCAAATCAAAGAACATAAACTCTGGAGCTCGGGTGTTAAAGGGTTAAGAAGTTGTTCCAGCTTTTGTTTCTTGTTGCCTCCACTTCCGGGTCTCCCTAACCCCGCTTATCATTCTCTCCCCGCTGATCCTTGGCGACTGGCGGTGAGTAGGGGGGCGGGGTGTGTTTGTTTTTGCCGGGAAGGCCCGGGAAGCGGTGCACTGATGCATAAACACACATGTGTGTGCGAGCGCATGGCTGAGCTCGAGGCAGAGGGCGCTTCGTGTTGTCGACTCCGCTCCCCCCCACCCCGATCCTGACCCACTTTTTTTTTTTTTTCTCTCGTTGCTCCCTCTGTAATTGCCGCCCGCCGCACTGAGGCCATCTGCTCGACTGAGGCCTGTCGCCATGGAGATGCTGGGAGGCTTTACGGATTTGCTGTAGTCTGACCAACAGGGGGAATGGAGGTCAGCGGATGGGGGCAGGGCGCTGGACGCTCGTAGGTGCTCTAAAACGCTGCCATCGACGGTACAACAATGCACCTCTGCAATGCATCAACACGCGGTCGATTTCTTTTGAGCAGAAATGAAACTCTGTTAACCGTCTTTCCACAGCTATTAGTTTTTCACACCTTCTGACTCGCAGAGCACCTCACTTTCGCAATTTGGCTTAAAGCGTGAAAATAATTAATTACACGGCGCCATTTGACACCAAGACAAGTCAGAAAGTGAAAAATGGTAAAATTTGATTGTGGAAGTTACCTTACAGTCCTACTCCAATGACTTTTTAAACTATTTTAAAAGCTTTTTAAGTGGTCTTTTAATTGTGATTATTGATTTTTTTGGACTATAAGTCACAGCAGTAGCTAAAAAAAATGCTTTACTACCAAATATTTGTGGTAAAGAAGAAAAAATGAAAAATGTTTTTTTTTCCTCTTTACTGTCCATTATTTGGCTGTTGCAACTTACACTTCGGAGTGACTCATAAAAATCATATACAAGTTGCAGTATTGAGAGAAATGTATTTAATAAAGTACGGGACGAATAACTGACATTTTATCTTTAAAGGCTAATCATAATAATGGACTAAGAAACCAACATATTCCCACTCACAACTCGTCATATATGGACGTATGGTTCAGGCCTCCTCCACGTCACTTTTTGACATTTTGGGTGTCCCCAACTTGTTGTTTTTTGATGTGCTTGCTGTTTCCTTTAAATCAGGGTCCCCAACCTCTAGGCTGCGAACAGATATCAGTTCAAGGGTCGCTTGGTATCGGGCCACAAACAGGGAAAAAATGCATACTTTAATCACGAGTCCCCAACCCTACCGGTACAGCGTCCTTTACCACGTCTTGTATCGCGTCCTGTAATGTATAGAAAAAACAATAATAAAATATATGCTTCACTACCGTAATATTTAGCTTCCTGAAACATAGGAAAAATCTAGTTTATAAACACAACATATAAACAAATATTCAGGTAGCCTTAGCATAAAGAACATGCTAACAAGTCAACTAAACTTTTTATAAATCAACTCAAATCACTAAATCCTCTGAATTTTTAATCTAGTATGTCGCTTCCAAATAGCTCTGTGAAACCCGACATAAGGCTTCTTCTGCGCTACGGTTAGTGACAAATACTGATGCTGACACCAACAGTGCCCTCTAGAGGTTGTTGCTATTTATTTTCCAAAATCACATATAAATCGCATCAGAATATAAGTCGCATCCTACGTCAAACTATGCAAAAAATGCTACCTATACTCAGAAAAATACGCTATGCCGTTTTTTTAGTTGAAATCCAAAAACTGGGTTGTAGTTTTCTAGGACATAGTTTCAGCAGAGCAGCAGTAGTTAGAAATTCGCCTATGAATTGTGGGCGGGACTGCTGGGGAAGAGCCACCCCACCCCCACCTACTTGCCACCCATTTGTTTACACGCTGAAGTTATTCAGTCGTTCAGTTATTTTTGGTTTCTCCTGATTTACATTGTGTTTAATAAAAAAGAATTCAGAAATGCAATTTTGAGCTTAATTTTCTTTCTGCATGTCCTCCATCCTGACAATGATACAAGAACATGTTAAAACACCATTTTCATCAGACTGGGTCTTTAATGCTACAGATTTTTCGTCGTCTTTCTGCTGCAAAGGCATTTTTAAACAAAAGGCTATTTGTCTGTGTTAACATTGCTGTGTTGCCTCAGTCAGATGTATATTTAGCATCATGCACTTGCTCCAATCTTACCACACGGGCTTCCTTTTTATCCTTTTCAGTGCCTTTGTGTGTTTTGCAGCTCCTGCTTATTTCCTTTCCAATGACACGCCTGAGTGAGGAAGCAGTTGTGCTATGTTTCCAATTAACACTCAGACGAATTTCAGAGCCTTGGACTGCACATCTCAGTCAATCTGCCGGGGACATTTCCATCAGGCCCGCAGTTCGAGTTGTTTTAGCATTCAAAAATATTCCATTCCCTGCTTCACATGATCATTTGAGCAAATGTGAGTATTTTAATTCAGCTAATGTTTTACTCAAACATCTTTAATGGAGTCGGGGTATTGACTTCTTGGCACATAACCGCGCAGAGCTTTGGGAGACACTTTATATTTACTCCTCAGCTAAAGGTCAATATTGGGAGCTGTCATTTCTGTAGTGCCATTTATAGGTCAATACCTCATTAGTAATCAGGTGGAGTTTGGATCAAACCGAGCCGCTGTCCTGCTTCTGTCGCTGAGCCTCAGTTATTCCCCCCTTTTGTCCTGAACATGGCAGGTTCTATTGGTAATCTGTTTTATCAGTCCACTGGAAAAATAGAAGAATATAGAATACAAGATGTTCTTCATTAGTTGTAAGTGAAATATTCTGCCAGTAAAACTTCTCGACTTTATCCCAACAATTTGTAGATTCTTTTGCCCTTCTAAGACAAAATACAATCTTAAAATTAGCTTTAAACACTCAGATTTAGGTTGATTGTTTGAGTGGTTGGAAATATTATGTCCTAAAATAAGCAAGTTTTGGTTAAATTAGAATTCCATATCTTTAAAAAGGTGTATTTGTGCTCTATGTTCCCCAAATATATGCTTTTTAAAAGCTATAGCCAAACTATCTACATTTATAGTCCACAATCATAGTCCAATTAGATAAAAACAACACATTTTATGGTTAACTTGTCCTCAAATTTAGATGTGTTGTGAACATGTTCCGATTTATCCAAATCAAGCAAATCTCATTTAAATAAAAAAAAATAAAACTTCTGCGTATAAATTTTATATAAAGTAAAAAAAAGTTGTATCATTATTAGATGTATTGCCTAAAATGAGATGTTTTAAGACAATAAAATCTTGGATATCTTGTTAAGTCAGTTGATCTTGAAAACAAGTCATTATATCTAACTGAAAAGTTATGGATAAGTTGGAAATAGTTGTATATCAGGTGTAATAAAGTATATATTATAAACTAGACAAAACTACATGGTGAGATTTCATGTTTTTGTACTTCATTTTTGTCGTTTTGTAGGAGATCTTTTTTTTTCATTGTTGGAACTTTGAATCAAGGAATTTTCATAGACTGTAGATGAGATATTAGTTATAAAAAAATAACTTAATACCAAACAAGATTAAGTCAATGTGGTTGCCATTTTTTTGCGATACGGACACTGTTGTGTTGGAGCCAAAAATTGTTGGTAAGCAGTGATTGCTCCAGCAACCCTGTGACCCCAAAAAGGGATTCGGTGGATTCTGAAGATGGATGGATTTTTGGACCGGTCAAGGATTTTTCCATTGAAACCATTATTTTGGGTGAAGTTTAACCTGACATATGATTCTCCACGAAGGGCAGAAAAACATTGACTTTTCAATGTTATTGTTGATTTTCACAGCACTCCTTCATGTTTACCTCCCAGTTTCACACCTCATACCTCAAGGTTTCGACAGAAAGACTAAAATTTAACCTAATATAATTGTAGTTCAAATATTGTCTCACTCTGGCTCCTTGTAGATGACAGCAGAATAGACATGAGGTCTAACTCCTACGTTTTGGGTCATTTTTTGGTCCTTAAAGGTAATATTTCAGTATAATCTGGGGATTCGAAAAGAAATAGATGTAGATTTATTTGATTGATTGCACAAGAATACAAACAGTTGATATCCAAAACATGATTTACACTTTAAACCAAAAAGGGACCCATCTACTACTGTGTATGGAAAACAGCAATGACCTTTAGAAATGATAAGTGCAATAAATAATCGTCAAATCTTTTCCTGTCTTGGTGGAGTTTTCAAAATCCAGGCAAATATCTAGATTGATCTTATTTAGGAATTAACTTTTATGAAGTCTTGGCACTTTCCTAGAAAAACTGTGTTTAAAGGGTGTTTCGGGCTGTTTAACAAGTCAGCTTGTCAGAAAAGGCTGACTTTGATGCTGTCAACATCTGCATAAACGTCTTAGACAACCCTTTTTTTTCCCTCCTCACCAGCCGGTGATGGAGTAATACAGGAGCCCGTGACAGCAGAAAAGGTAGCTCTGTCAGTTTAAACTGCTCTGAGTTCTTGATCTTTGAGCTGCCCGAGTGTACACCCACAGCCGAAGCTAACAAGACAATGCAGCCAAGTGCCTGTAATTGGACCCGGTTCTTCCCAACAGTCTGAAAAGATGGAGAGACCCGTCCATCAGCCCGCTCTCCAGTCAAAGGCGTGACGTTGAGTGCCGGTTGGGCTATATCTGCCGCAGTGCCCTTGGTCCTATCGCAGCTTATCCGGCATCTGCTGTGCAGAGGCGGGATGAGAACGGGTGTGATCTCTGAACAGCACACCAGATTATGTGCTTGGAGAGATTAATCAAATCGTGTGATGTTATGCTGTGAAAGACTGACCAACTTAGGTTTGATCCAGTCGGTAGTGCCAACATTTTCACCTCAAAGAAGGGTTGAAGGTTGTTTGCTGCTGTAGATCATTCGCACTGCTGTGTTTATGGGCTGTGAACCGTCTTTATCTCGGGTTGTCCTACACTGACACACTGTTCATGAACTTTAACTACCTCCAGACTTTTTATAGGTCTAATATTTGTTCAAGAGAGTTCCGTCTTTGTTTGTGTCTGCTCTCCAGGAAGTGAGGAACAACACATCTTAGGCCTGTTTTTCTAAAGAGCCCCAATGCACTGAAGGCTAGACTACAGGTACATAACAAACAAATCAATGAACCTATTTGTGGAGTGTCTCAAATGATTGGCTTTGACCAACTGGACATCAAACCTGACTACTACTATATACAACCAGTTCAGTGTTGGTGACAAAGGAATTTAGACAACATTATTCCAATGACTGTTGACCAATACAGGGAATTTTTTAATCGTATGAAATACTTAAACCTCTTAGGACCTTATGTCCACATACGTAGACTTCACATTTTGGGTTATATATTCTGCAATCAAAGAACATGGGTCCTAAAATTTTAAAGCTAAAACTAAGAATGCACAATAATATTGGTTACTGATAATTATCGGCCAATAATGAACAGTTATGACTCCATCACGCTAATTTCTACAATTTAAAATTTGCTGATAAAATAGCCAAACATTAAGACCTTAAATCTTCTCATCCTCATTCCCCACTCATCCTGCTTGCCTCTGTCGCATGTAAGTAAAGTCACGACTCAACACCTAAACAGTACGACGCTGCATGTTGGAAACAAACGATTTACTTCTTTTTGCAAAATATGTTCATCAACAGTCCCACAGGGGGTAAAAAAAGTCAGGCTTTAGCCCAAAATAATCTTTCAAATCTCTATGATTCAAAAAGAATACATAGCAACCACCAGTGCTAACATTAGCGGTCATCCAAAGAATTTCCGTTGAAGATTTAATAGCTATTTATTTCGCACTTCTGTTGAAGATAAAGCAACAATTTTCGCACTTAATTTGAAGATCTTTTGCACTTTATTATTCCAGGCATTACTTTATTGACAAAATGTGCTTGCTACTTTGTTATTAAAGTTAAAGTCCTTATTAGTATTAGTTCTGACAATTGTAGCAGGCTTTTATATATATATACCAAAGCATGAAAAAGTCAATAAAATGTGTTTGTACGAGCTTTTGTTCAGTTTATTTCCAGGTGACAAAAGTGCTTTAAGTTTATCGGATTAAATCAGAGCTATGCTCAGTTACTTTGTATGTACAAATGTTTTTTTTCTTTGGTATTTATTGCAAAAAATATATAGGTTGATTATCATATCGGATACAAGACGCAAGAAATTATTGGTTATTGCCATAAAAAGTTATTATCATGCATCAGTAGCTTAAACTAAATCATACTGATCATTGTTTGTCCGATCTGTGTCACCGTTTGTTTGTTTACATGTAGACTTGACATGAGAACCTGTTGATCATGTAAAGAAGCTCGTCAGATACTATTTTCTCCATAAACAGTGATGGATGAACCCTATAAAAAGTATTTTTCCATCCATGACATTGCGTATCTGTTAGACCTGCTGGACCGCCACCTGTAAGCGTTCATGGTTGTAGCCAGAGCAGATGGGAGCCTTCCATCTCCAGTGTACATGCTTGAAGCTTGTAAAACAGCAAGACGAGCGGAGGATCACTGCTTAAACCAGAATGGTTTGGCAGCATTCGAGCTTGTAAAATGAATTTACTGGGGAGGCAGAATCTGAATTTTAAGGGAATCGTTTGCACACGTTTTTAAAACTGTATGGATACACCTGTAGTTGTGTTAAAGTTGTTCAGCCCATAGCATCGAAAATAAACTTTACGATTAAAATATGAACAGCTTTAAATATTTGGGGTTTTATTTTCTAAAAATTCTATTATATCCATCCATCCATTTTCTTGACTGCTTCTTCCCTTTCGGGGTCGCGGAATTCTATTATAGATAAGCCCTATTTAAGCATTGGTGAAACACATTGTTCGATCCAAAAATATCATATTTTTGCTGTGTTCTATCTACTCTAATATACAAGAGTTTTATTTTTTAATTTTATTCTCACACAGCATTTCATCTTCAAAAAGTCTGCAAGAAAAAAAATGCAAATCCCTTTAAGGAACAGCGGGAAGAAGAAAGGTGATTAAATATTCAGCACAAAGCCATACCTTCCTGCACTCCTCTGAATATTTATTTATTTACCCCCTGATGCCACTTCGCTTTCCACAATCCCTGAAGAGAAAAATGCATTAAGCCACTCACTGTATTTACTTTGTCAGATTGATGTTGATGTGTGAGGGCAGGCCAGAGATGGAGGATGGGGAATTGATCATTGGCGAATGAGTGTCGGGGGAATCTTGACATCCAGGAGCTGCTCATGGGGCTGCCGCCGGTCAACGTTTGCGTCGGTCGTCCTTGAACTGGAAGGTTGTTGGGAGGATCGCCAGTTCTTTTATGTGTCATTGAGCAAATATAGATACACATTACATATTGTGTGTATCCAGTGCCAGCTCGACGCATAGGTGGCCTAGGCGTCCGCCTAGGGCGGCATCTGCTGGAGAAGGCGCCAAATCACGCTGATGATCTATAGTTTTTTTTTTTTTTTTAAGAGTCTGACACACCACTCATTTCATGTAAAAATAAAAAAGTAATAATTGTTCTTTAAAACTTAAATATGGAAACAAGCCTTTAGGGATAGCATAAAGGGAAAAAAGAAAAGAATAGGAGGAAAAACGGGCTCAAAGCAGAGGTTTGTCTGATTTATTTGTATAAAATTGTTCGGAAATTGCATTTTGATCTAAAAAGACTAACTCAGTTGAAATACCCCGACTTTGATTCAATGTATAACTTGAATGGTGGCGAAGTTGGTTAGTGTGCCTCCCTTATGATGAAGAGATCCAGAATCTGAGCCCCAGCTAGGACAATCAAATCTAAATCCCTGAAGGTGCATGGTGCAATTTTCTGCTTTTGCCTAGGGCCCCATGCAGGGACGGGCCTGTGTGGATCTATATTTTTGGAAATTAAAAATGGGTTTTACTGCACCTTTATTACATTTACTTTTCAAACTAAAAACCATCAAGCACACAAGTGTTGCCATCTGAGAACAGACAGTGAGGTTCTTCATTTTTAGAATTCCCTCCCAACACTATTTTGGCATCCCAGATTAACCAAGAAAAAAGCAATTCCTCGACATGATTCGGGATTAGCTGGAGCTCAACTTGACGTTATCAGTTACCATCATCAGAATATCAACCAAAGTGATGGAAACCAGTTGGTTACAACAAGCTGTGAGGATTTTCACAGTGAAAGTGAGTGTCTAAGTAACTGAATCCAAGTATTGTGAGAGAAATTGCAACAAGGATAACAGTGGATTAGGAATTATTTCCATGTAGGGATCTTTGATAGAGAGCAGTCATTTGTTTGACAGTATGACTTAAGGCTCTTCTGTGTAGGTAATCCTCAGACGGCTGCTCAACTACTTTGATTAAGAAAATCTATCAATGTATTCCTTGGTGACAAAAGTTTAACAGTAAACAGTGTGAGGATTTTGCCGTTCTGTGTGATGACTTTGTTTGATTTCACTCTTGGTTTTTGTGTTCCCTTCTGTCTCTGTCACATGAGATTTAAGTTAATCAACGTCAGCTGTCTTCATTTAGGTTCATCATCCTAAGTGTATTTAAGTCTCTGGTTTTCAGTTCCTTCTGGTTAGATTGTCACCATTTTTGTTATTCAATATGATGTATTTCATGTTTCAGTTTCTGCCATAAACTTAGTCTCTGACATTTTGAGTTATTCACCACCAGTTCCTGACTAATAGCTCTTAGAAATGTTCTGAAGTGCAAAGAAAAGAATCAGCCACTTTGTGATTGCATGTTATGTCTTGGTTCTTTCAATGGTTTCTTTAGTAGTTTCTTGCAGTCATGACTTCATGATACTGCTTTGGTACCTCAGTGCTTTTGTCTTTTCTTATGTTTTGTGACTATGTGAATAAAATGTGAAATGTTTGTATAAAGTATTGGAGGTGGGGATAAATGTGATTTTTCTTCTACCCACTTCTGTTTGATCACTTTCTTTTCATCATGGTTATTCTAATATTTTAGCTATTTTAATTTGTGTTTGGAAATAAAATGAAATCAAATCCACCCTAAATTCAGGTTGCAGGTGAATCTTGGTGCAGTTTAGCAACTGTGCGCATGGTACCAGACTTTAACCAAAAAGTTCTTTGCAATAGAAATCTGTGGCCAACACTTAATCCTTACACGTATATTTATATATAGCCGATCACACTGCCATCATTAGCTTCTTTTGTTTTGTGTTTTTTACAGAAAGTTAGCATCCAATCCTGCCAGTCATATGACTCACCTGACGCTGTCTTTGTGTTTTATTTTTAAGGTGGAACGTGTAATTCCAGTATACAACATAGGATGTTATTGAGTTGGTCTGAGAAAATGTTTTTGTTTATTTATGATTTGTGAAAGTCATTAATGAAATACTGATGTGGCCCTTGTGAGCAATTGATGTGCTCTTTCTCCTTTAATAATCTGACCTTGGCTCCTCTGTGACCATTATTGCAAGCGGCATATTGGTTTTTGGAAAACTCTTCCCGAAGGAACCAATGACACACTTGGTGTCAGAAGTGGGTTTTTCACAAAAAGGTTAGACGCAGGGTCTCAGTTCCCAGAAGGATGAGATGGAGCTAACTTCTGATACAGTCCCTCTGTCATCTCATTCTTCGTAGGAGGAAGAAGATCCTGGTGGTCCATCGGTTCCGACCAAAGTACAGAAGCTTGACCTGGTAGCCATAATGGCAGACTGTCTTTGTGGATAGCAGAAGAGAGAAGACAGCCTCATCGATGACAAAAACAGTGGAAAGTGTCTTGTTTTTAAATGTTGTGCAGCAGGGAGAAGTTGTTCATCAGTATTTAATATTATGCAGCACTGATATCTGATAGTAATTCCTTGGAAGTGCCATCCTATGTGATCCAAGTAGATCAGTGGTAGTACTTTAGGATGTTTTCAGATGTCAGAAGACTGAACCAAACGTAGATGGAGCGATTTTTGAAAAAAGTTGAGTTCTGTTCTTTTATGTTTCTCCCTTTCATGGTTCAGTTTCTCAATTGTTTTATTCTTATGTCTGCTGGGACGACCTTAGACTCCTTCACCAACAACAGCCTTGACAGGTGGTAGTTTAAGGGTTACTCGTCATTTAAGCTTATTTTCCTATTCAATTTAAACAAAGTTTTTCTTTTATAAATCTGTTAATTTTTTTTTTTTTTTTGAGAACCAACTGCCATTAAAGGCTGTGTTATATTCAGAATTGAAGACATTTCAAGGATGGGTGGCAGGATCTCCCAGCCATGAATAAGCCCTTTGTGCTGCATGTTTAGGCTCATTTGTTTGGCTCATTATGTAGACAGTTTTTGAATTTCATGCAGTGGATGTGAAAGTACACGTTATAAATAATGAGAGGATTACAGGCATTACAGCTCTATGATGATGCCAGTTCATTTTTTTTTTTTTTTTTTTTGCACAGCTGCTGATTGTTCCGTCCGTCTTTGTGGACTTTTTACCAACTTTCTTCTAGAACTTTAAGACCTCCATTTGCCGGCAGCATGTTTCTCAGCAAAGTCATTATTTTAAATAAAAGCTGATTAAACTGAGATATAATTAAAAAAATTAAGCCCTCCACATATTCTCAGACACAAATCTTAAAAGTTTGGAATTAAAATCACGATCTGCTTTTTTTTCCCCAGGAATTACAAGCAGCTGAAGAGACTTTCTGAATTAGTTCATTTAGAGGATTCATTAGATTTAGTTAATTAATATTCTTGGCTAGCAATGTCTTTTCGATTATTCCGTACCCTGGCTTGAACCCTAGATATATGATTAATATTTATGGAGACTGTCAGGCTCCGTCAGCCTAATATGAATCAACAAGACCTCAAAACTCAGCAGCCAGTGGATGGGCTTATAAATCAGAGAAAAAAAATCCCTCCAAGATGAATCAAAGGAATCTCATTTGAAACGTGTAACCTTTCTGCACAGAGAAACACTTTGTGATTTATTAGTAAAAGCTGTTTACGCTTCCTCCTTCTATTATGTGTTTTAAATATTGGAGGAAATGAATATGTCAAAGGGAGAGAATGAGCTCAGGCGGCATGACCTCAGCTCATGCATCACAATGGAGAGTGTGCAGGCTTTTTCTTTCATGCAAATCTGCCTCAAACACGCGGGTGAGGTAATGCTGTACTCCCTTGTGCATCCCGCATGTGTTTTAGAGTATTTTTAGTAGCGTTCTGCACTCTGTGTTTCCAACGCGATGTGTCAGGACGGCGGCGTGTTCGGGATTCAGATGGTCCTCCGTGGTTTGCCCACAGCTCTGCAGAAGGGATGTGTTTGTGCCCGCGCAGCGCCGGGAGGGGTCACGTGCTGACCTCATTGTCTGCACGAGTAAGTGCACGGTGCAGCATCAGTGCGCAGCTCTGCTGCACGTAATGAGACAGCGACTTATCGCACTACTTATAACTAATTGATTGATTTGCCTGGCAGAATATATTTATTTATTTATTTGTAGCTTTATCCGCTCAAGTCCGTCAAAAGCTGGTGGGAGATGAAAACTGAGTCCCTTCAAAAAATGGAAAGATTTAATATTTTTATCCCTAGAAAGGAAGTGACACGCTTTATTACTCTTTGCCTCTCCGCCCCCGCCCGTTCCTCATGCTTCAGAGCAGCTGTGCCACAGCAAAGAAGATACTTTGTCTTGGTAATCATGGATGTTAATATCTTATTTACAAGTCGCAGTCCTCACAGGTTATATCCAGGCACCATTTTTGTTTTTTTGTTTTGTGTCCTGCTGCAGTCCTGGACTGTAAAGACCAGATCTATTTTGCAATATTGCGCCTTTGAGCAAAGATTTTGCCCTCGCCACCCACTAAAAACTCAAAGAAATTTACTAGCACCTAGTACGTGGTGAAAATGAATTTTTGACATCACAGCTGGAGAAACTGTCCAAAAAATGTGTTGAGCCAAAATTTCTTTAAAAATTTCTCAGTCCCCTAACAGAACAAATGGTGTGTTTTAGCAAGAGTCTAGCGATACGCATCACAATACACATCTTGCAATACGATACATATTGCGATATATCCCAAGACAGTACAAGAACAATTTTTTACTTTTTTTTTAAGAGTATGACTTGGAAAAAATCTAAGTAATACTAAGTAGTGTATGTCTCATAACAACAAAAGTAAGACACTGAAGGACGCTAATAAATATTTAATTAAATATCGTCTCGTCAGAATTTTAAATCGATACAAGTATCACCAAATGAAATATCATGATATATATAATAAATCGTTTTTTGCCTACACCTCTAAACAAAACTAAAGCATGTATTTGTAATATCCAAATGATGTTTTAAAATATTATAGGATGGCCACAGGAAACACAAGTCAGCGGGCATTTTGTGATTTGTGTGATACATATTGCGATTCATATCTCGCGATATGATACATATTACGATATATCCCAAGATTGTACCAGAAAAATGTTCCACTTTTTTTTTTCCTTTTTAAGAGTATGTTGCTAACTAGCCGTTTGAGTTTGGGTGGAAAACAGAAGTAAGACGCTGAAGAACACTCATAAATTTTTAATTAAATATCGTCTTGTCAGCATTTTAAATTGATACAAGTATTGCCAAACGAAAGAATCGTGATATATCGCTAAATCGTTTTTCCCTAATCCCCTAAACAAAAACAGAATACATGTTTTGGGTATATTCAAAGGATGTTTTGTAATTATTATTATGGGATGGTCGCAGAACCCACGGGTCGGTGGCCATTTTGTGCCAAAGCATGAAATTAGCCAATTTTGTCATTTTTGCGAAACGAAAATTTTTTTTGAGTGATCTTGAAGGTTTGTACGCACATCACACATTTAAGTCTACAACCATAGCAATTGTTTTGTCAACCTTTGACCTCGAGAAAGAGGCCGCCATCTTGAATTCCTGAAAAATTCCCCTTTGACAAATTTGAACTCCTCCTTGGGAGTTTGATCAATGGCCTCGCAACTCCTCGAGCATCAGTGGGAAGCTACTTGGTTTGTAGATTTCAAATGGCGCTAGCGTTGTAAGTTCACAAAAGGGACGTCTCTCTCTCGCTTGGATATTTTTTACCTGAATATTGTGAAAATACAATACATGAATCCCTAATTCAAAATGATGTTCAATATGAATATATTAGGAATGTGGGCGTGGTTAACCCCTGTTGCCAAGGAAATCCAAAAAGTTGCATCTGCCAATTCTTCTAAAAAATACATAGATCTCTTTGGCACCACTAGACGACCAAAAAACTAAATGGTTGCTATGGAGATAAAGCCAACAGGAAGGCTGCCATTTTGAAAAAATGTTTTTGTAATGAATTTGTTAAGTGCAGGCTGGCATGGGGATGAAGGTGGGAGGGTCAAATAGCCAGTTAGGGCGGGGGATGGGTAGTGACTTTTGTTTTTTTGAGTTATCACAAGGAAAAGTGACTTCTTTTGCTGCCCCGTTTGCAACGTCTTAGTCACGCAGAAGTCACATTCTCCCCTCCTGTATCTTGGAGGCTGCAGCTGCTTTAACTCCTGCAGCCGCGGCTTCAGCGAGCCAGATTCTGCCAGGGAAAACAGAGCTAGTGGGCCATGGGGTTAATCACACTCCCAGAGAGGTCCGTCATGTTGCATCCAGGTGTGTCACTCTCACGCTACGTCTTTGCTTTTTGGGTTTCCTTTTTTTTTTTTTTGCTTTGTCACCCCTGCTTTTGACACCAGGCTGATCTATTCTGGATCCTAATGGAATCTCCTGCCGCCTAAATGTCATGTTTATATGCAGGTGCTGCCGAATGGGCAGGAAGTGGGATAAACAAAGGATGTTGAAAGTCCCGAGGTCTCCGCAGAAGTGAGAAGTTTTATTTAGGATAGGAAATAGTAATGACACACTGCAAATAGCTTTGCTCAGTTTTTACTCAAACAGTTTGTGAATTCTGCTCAGTGTCTCCGAGTTGCTAAAAAAAAAAAAAGAAAAACAAAACGACGCCAGAAGCGAGACCTTGCTCCAGCCCAAAGAGTAATCCCAGATACTGCATCTGTTTTAATGCATTTGTTCTTTCAGGTCCTCGCCTAATCTGTCTGCGATTGTTCAGGAATTGACAAGAGCTGAATTTGTTTCTTGTGAGGAGAAGGCTTCTTTCCTCCTCCTTTACTCATCTGTGGTTCTCGCATTGTGTCTGCGGCGGCGCAGCTCGTAACCGACTGTGTTTGAGAAAAGCTGCACATCACAATGCCAGTGAGGATTTCCTTTTGTATCAGCTTTTGGCAGCCTTCTGCTTTTGTCTGCTCCTGCAACCAGAAGGCAAAAGAGCTTATCTTAAAAAAAAGAAGAAAGACAAGGATCAAACAAGTAAGGGTGTGCGTGTTTAGCTAATTTGAAAATATGCTTTTAAAGCTTGCGTGGATGTACAGAAGATCAACACTGGCTTTGTGATGTTGCTTCAGTCCTGTATTTGCTTAGTGTTTAACCTGCACAGGTTGATGACAAAGCTGGGGTAAGCTCCTCCCCCTCCGTGACCCTGAACAGAGAGAGAATGTTGGATGTTATATGAAATGCCAGTTTCCAAAGACACAGCTGCCTGTTTAAATAGCTAATGGCGTTTTTTTTTTTTTTTCACTTGGCTGCTGTGCTGTGAGCTGAGGGTAGCATGATGGCATTTGTTCTGTCTGCCCAAGGCCTGGTCTGTCATTGTGCATCAGTCCAGCCAGTGGCCATGACTCACACTGAGACCCTGTGGGGGCAGGAGCTTGCAGAGAGACGCACTCTTTTAGCGCGCGCTACAAGGAAATAAAGTGCGGGGCTGGTGGTGAAGGGCGTGGCTCGCCGTGGACAGAGCTGAAGAGGTGTTATGGGGGGTTTATAGAGTAGCAGCGGGGGCTTGGAAGATATTTTAGGAGTGCCCAAACCTGCTGGTTTTCATCAGTGAGATTGTTTCTCAAAGGGCTGGGTCTAAAGAACTCATTAATTGATCTGAATCGATCCAAGTCCAGTAAACAGATAATCGATCCATAAAGCTAGGCATCGATCTTCATCCATTTCCTTTGTTGAGACATGGTTCGTTAAAACAGCAGGTTTTGACAAACTATGTTATTGTGTTGATAATGTACTGTGATTACTTCACAAATAAATGTTAGTGTGTGAACTGCATCAGGTTAAAGATAATTTTTTTGATAAATTCAAATCTTAAAAATAATTTACTTTAATATTTTTCAATAAATATAATATGTAAATATGTGAAACTATGTGCAAAAATCAAAATTGAATAGCCCCACTATTATCATGCAAAGCCACAGAATCTGTCAACATTCCAACTTTGAGAGGAAACCTTCATGATTATAATTTTTTTTTTTTTTTAACCTTGATGATTTTAATAGTTGACATAATCAAGATTAGCCAACTAATCATAACAGCTCTAATGTAAGCAATAGCTTAAGAATATTACGTGAAATGTTTGCTAAATAGACCAGGAAATCACTGGGTACCTCATGATACAATGTGATACATGGCTCATTATATCGATGATATTGCGATACTGCAATAGTTGGTAAAAATCATCTATAATATATATAGATTTTTTAGGAAAATGTATCCCTATTTATTTTTTTTAGCTTGAACACAATCATAATAAACAACTTGTGTCTTATTTTGTGTAACAAATAATAGACGCTTTTGTGCAGCATTACTAAAACCAGTGATACTATGTCTTTGATAAGCATTAACACAACTGAATTTTAACTATTAGTAAAATTCAGTGTTAACAAAAGTAAACATGAACAGCAGTGCCACTACTGAGTGCAAAATTGTTGTAAACAACAGAACAAAAATTAAATAATTCAAATAGCTGCCAGACACATTGGTGATTGCGACAGCCAGTCTTGAAAATGCGCGCCCTCTAAAGAAAGGCCTCACCAAAGGATGACGAATATAACGTTTTACAGTGTCTTCAAGCAAAAATATAAGATCGGTACTTAGTGAGAACCCAACGAGAATCAATCCCAGGACTAAATATCACGATATATCGCAATATCGATATTTTGGCACACCCCTAATGCTAAACATTAGTAAATTTCAATAATTGGTCTTTCTTTATTGAATTTTTATAGCCAAAATAAAATTAGACCTATGTCATCGCTTTAGCCACACGCTCGTGTGGTTGCAGTTCCATCATTTAGCCACCAGATGTCCTCGTCCTGTATTTGTTGTCTCGCGAGAAGTCATTCTCTAATTCAGATGGCCCGGGGGCCGGATCCGGCCCGCCGGGTAATCCTATCCGGCCCTCCAGATCATTTTACTTTATTGGTATTAATGGCCCGATGTTATCTTACGATCATTTCTAACTTGTATAATGTTGACAAAAAATATACTTTTATGGAGAGTAAAATATTGAGAGTTGTTTAAGTTGATTTATTCGACTGAGTTTGACACCCCTGCTCTAGTTGCTAGTTTGGTCAGTTAGGTTGTCATTCTATAAATTTGGTCGGTCAGATTTAACTTGTTTTTTCTCTGTTTTCTCGCATTTCTTCTCATCGGCTTCGTATATCTTCCTATAGACTTCCAGTAATGTATGTTCATTTAGTATTGGCTGTTTTAAGTGTGTTATAATACTTCCGAATGTGGGGAATAAATACAAATGTTTGGGGATATTCTGTTTTTTTTTTAAGAACCTGATGGCTGATACCAATACCTGAGATGATATTTGAACTTTTGTTTTGCTCTTTTGAAGAGAAAATAGCCAATTTAAGAGTAAAAATATGTTAAACCATCCACAAATCCAGGCTGCTTTACAACCAGTGAGCTAGTTTTCGTTCAAAGAAGATTGGTTTCATGGGATCTGATGGGGTCTTTTTAACTCTATACCTAAAGCAGAACTATTTCAGTGAGAGTTGTTGCTAGAAATGTTAGTATTTGCTGATGCCAAGGCCTACCTCTGTATGCAGTCGTCTGCAGATACAGATAACGTGCTGATATCCCTACGACCTGCGTCGCTAGTGATTACCATTCATTGCAACTTATCGTAAAATTGCTGAAGCCCGTCACAGCAATCAGACTTGTTTCCCTCCAAGTAGCTGCTGCTACCGAATGTTGCACTTGACAGCTGGAATATGTTATCAGGGACTTCACTGCAGAGCGCTGAATCACAAGGTCCACGGCATCCCAACATGGCATCCAAGCATTATTCAAGCTGCGACCTCAGCTAAGCTTTTGATCACAGGCTTGTGCAGCACACGTTCAATACTCCCCCTGCATTTCCTGCTTTCATCACTGCTAATCAGGCCTACAGCTAATAAATACCTGTTGCTGCCGCCGAGCCGTTTGATCTGCCAATGAAAGCTGTACATTCTCCTTCACCAGTAAAGTCCAGATGTGAACAGGTGTTGGGAACCTTTTTTCTTCTCTGTCTTTACTAAGTGAGGACTGGAAAATTCACAAAAAATACATTATTTTTGGTATTTAGCTGTTTAAAAAATATCAATCAAAATGTAAGGATTTTGTTAAGATCAACCGGGACTGGAAACATTTGCCGGTCTTCTCAGTTTCACTTTTGTCTTGCCGACTGCGACGCCTTCCATTGACGCGCTTTCAGAATGGTATCCATCAGTGGATGTCAGGCCCAGACCCCCACCTCACACTCATTCACTGACAAAAACAGTGGCTGTTGTATAACATCATCTATCATCCGGGGGCCTTTGTTCAGCATCCTGTCTCACAAGGGGGGCTAGCAGCCAGCGTAAGGGTGGCATTCTATTTGACAGGCCAGAGCCGATGCTAAATGACAGTGACACAAAGAGAGGGCCCTCCACACAGGTCCTGACAGGGCTGTTTTCCATAGAGAAGAGGCTTGACTTGACTTAAAAAGGCCCAACCCCAAATCAGATTATAGCTCAGCCCTAGATACCCCTTTAGCCTCTATTAATGTTTGGATTTCACCTCGATGGGGACTGATGGAACGCTGCTCAGAGCCCTCGGCAGTTTCATTCTCTTGGCTAGGCGTCAGATTGATCAAGCATCTTTGTGAAAAGTGGTGATTTGAAGACTCTGAAAGTGTCATCTCAGCTTTCGCCTTTGAAACAGAAACACAAACCCAATGAAACTCTTCAAGGAGCTTCTTCAGCATCAGCTGTGTCCTTTAGATGTGTCCTTGAGACAGAAACTGAACTATTGTTCGTCTGTCATTGTAAGGAGCTGGATTAGATCAGTTTCTGAATGCCTCAAGACGATATTCACGTCTCGGTTTATGAAGTATCCCTTTTCTCCAATGGCCTGAAGGAGATGTGTAAAATGCAGAATATAAAGTTTTCTCATATTAGCAGTTGTGTCTAAAGTGGGGGAGACTAACACTCCGATTGCACACCTTTTGCAAAGTCGTTCTTCCTGCTTAGGTGTGTCGAAGCTGCCTTTGAATTTCTATCAGTTATGCTTTTGTCGGTTCAATTCCTGCATCAGATGTAATCTGGCAGGATTATGGTTTTGCAACTGTCCTCTGGTTTGATGGAAAACCTACTGCCTGTTTCACGTGACACCAACCTCCGCGCATGTAAAATGGATTTGGAAACGCCTCGAAGGGATTGACAAGTTTACTTTTCGGATAAAAAAGGCATCATACACGATGTTTATCGGTGTGCTACAAACACGTGGGAAGCTAGCTGTTTCATTAATGGCTTTCTTTCAAAGGACCTTCGATGCAACTTTGATGTCCAGTCAATCTCATTGTGTAGAATCCATTAGCAGAAGGAAAATCTCGCCTTGATTTACCTCCAGATGAATAAATGAAACAGAAATGGAGTGTATTTATGGATCAGACGAGGATGAAATCCATCAGTAGAAGTCTGAAGACAAATGCAGAGGAGCACAGAACGTGCAGTGCAACACCCTCAAATGTGACAGAATGTCCATTTTTGAAACATGTTGATGCGTGTCGGCTGATTCTAGGCAATCTGCAGGGCTGTGTTCACCTTGTTTTTTCAAGACACCTAAAAACATTGCTTTTCTTTTAAAGTTTTGAACGTTAGTTGACATTAGATCATTTGAAAAGAATGTGCTGTTTTGCTGCTTTCAGCTCTGAAACCAGGCAACCAACAAGAAGCCTGTTTGTTCTCCAATTACTTGAGTTAAGCTGCAAATCATGACATGTGACAGGATAACTTCTTTGTTTTCAAAACTACTTCCTTTCGTCTTTTTATTTGTTTTTTTTCACTATAATTTTAGATTTTCTGTTTTCCCAGGGATTCAGGCAAAAGCTGTTAAAGTTAGTGAGACAAAAACATGCTGATACAATCTGTTGACTGTGACCACAACATGTTGTTACAGTGGAAATTTGGTGACACTGAATTTTAATGTTTGTTATATAAATGCAAATAAAACTTTTTTTCTTTAAAGACCCACCCTGATAATCGTTTGATCTTTTAAATATAAATTGCAGTTTTTAGCTAAAACTTCTAGGACAGAAAATTTCTAGAGCAGCAGTAGTTAGTACACCTCTCTCTATGTTGTGGGCGGGGCCATTGATCCAAAGCAACCCCTCCCCCCATTCCCTTTCCCGTTGCTGAGAACTCTTTTTCAAACTGCATTTTTTCGTCTGCTCCTGATTCACAACAATTTGAATATAGAAATACTCAAAAATACAATTTCAAAATTATTTTTTCTTTGTATATGTCCTCCATAATTGGAAAAAAATGCTATAAGAAGATGTTAAAAAACACAAAAATACAGTTTTTTGAATTGAAGTTGGTCTTTTTTATAGCAAATTTTAAATGATAATTTTCACACATTGATGCAGATACTAGGGGAATAGTATAAAGGAAGAAAAGAAAACTTTGAAAAGCAGCTTTTCTATTTTTCCTCTTTTGCATGTATTTATGGTGATGACATAATGCACTATATTTGTGTTTGCAATATTTTTTTTGCTTTGCTTGGAAATGTTTATTGCTTCTAGTAGACACATTGAAGCACTTTTAGGCTGCCTCTTTCATTTTTCTCCTGTGAATGCAACAATAGCCGACTGGAATGAAGCTCTGTTTGCTGAAATTGTTTGCAAATGGTCATTCAGGAAGGAGCTCTGTGCCAAGCTTTTTGATCTGGTGACTCAAACAGATAAGAAGAAAAGGTGATAAAGGGGTTGTTAACTGATGGATTAAGGGGGCAGCCAAAGCAGGTTTTTTTTTTTTTTTTGATATATGACTTTCTTTTGTGTAGTTTTACATCAGGCCAGGACGGGTCCTCCTGAGAGGCTGACTCATGTATGCCTGAGTGACATTAGACTACGCTGTCCTCTTTACAGCTGTAGCTTTTTGAAGCTGTCTTGGAGAGTGACATCATTTCATTTGTATTCAAATATGCATGATTACACGAAGGGCGGGCTATCATAAATAAAAAATATTTAAAAAATATGTATTTCTTATTTCTACTAACAGTAAAAAAAAAATTATAATAAATGTTACATTTAAAAATATTGGTGTTCAAATTAAAATTTTTAGTTTACTCAACTCTAATACTTAATTTGATAAAAAAAATAAATATATATTTTAAAATTAAAGAAATAACACAACTTTTGTTAATTGATCCAATGTTTCACTTTTTACGGTGTATCTTATATGAGTTTAGCTAAGTCAATTGTGTATTGAGGATTTATTCATCTTAATCAATAGTAATGCCAATATTAGCTCAAAAGTTTAGGGGAGTAGCTTCATTCTGAGGAGGCAGCTTGCTCCCCTGTAGCTCCGCCTCTAAAAGAAGGCCTAATTTGGTTAGGTTGTAATGTGCAAGAGCCGACCATTCGGTGTGACGTTCTTTTAACTATAATTTAATAACATTAAATTTAAATGAACTATTACATTTTTTTTTTTTTTTTGAAAAGCACAGTTTAAACTTCTTTTTAATGAATAGATGCATCTACGGTAAATACGTTCAATTGCTTCTCACCTAGCTTGCCGTAGATGGTATTTTCCATCAGGTAGCGCCTCTTATTAATGGTGAATATAAAAACGTAATCTAGCCAACAGCAATAAATAAATTTATTTTATGACAGTAACCTGCTGTAAATGAGACCTGGACTTCATTTGGCCCATGGGCCAGACTTTGGACATGCCCGTACTAGTTCTATGAAATAAACAATACTACCAAAACACTTAAAAATGATTTGATTTTCAGTTTGAAGACAATTCTTATCCAGTTAACCTCCATAAGTGTACTCTTGTTTTTTTTCCATGTTTCTTTTATTGTTTGTAGCCGGGGAGACTTTGTAACTCAGCTTTTTACCTGCAACACCTGATCCTTTAACTGGAACAGCATCCCTATCCTCCTTTGCCTCTCCAGGCTACGGGTGAGAAGCCTGAAACTCCACGCTGCGTTTTTCTGAGAGCTGCGACTGTGTTTTCACACCAAAGCTGGCATCTTCATTTCTAAAAAAAAAAAAGGGACCGAGCACGTGTGGCACGTTTTGACTCAGAAATGAAATTACGGGTGATCACTGCGGCGTTATCAGATGAAAAGCAAACAGAATTTGAGATGGAAGACGCGTTTTTAAAGTCCTGTCATCGCCGCGGAACAGCTGACAGGTGAGGAGTGACTGAAAAGCCTGAACACAAGCTGTTTCCTCTGACAGCTTCATTTGTGAAAGCGTATTCTCGGCGGGCTCAAAGCCTGCCCCGGGATCACCGAGACCGTTAAAGATTACATGTCTGCTGGCAAGGAGCGGCAGAAAGGTGAAAATAATTGGCTTCGTCACCAGCTCCCTTCCCCCGTCCCCACCCCTTACCTTTTTTCTCTCTGCCGCCGTCGGTGACAAACAAGGTGACATGGTGAGGTAAAAAGAGCTCAACCTTACAACACCCATCTGAGCCTCTTGTCTTTTCCGTTTGCGCCTTATAATCAAAAGAACCCTTATACCCCACCAACTGATTGGGTGTAAAAAGAGGTTACAGACCCAGTTTTGTGCAATTAGTGGAGGAATGCCACACGCTACCGGAGCACTGAAATGCTGCCAAGGCACTACGAAGGGATTGTTGGGGCTCGACAAAGTGAAAAAAGGTCATTCGCCCTCAAAAGGAGGGGCATTGTAAAGTTTGTGAGACGATGAAAATGGATTAGACATGTGGGAAATGATCCACAAACACCATAAACTCTGAGCTTTGCGATTCATTGTTGGTTGATGAGATGCTTCAGGATAACATGGGAAACATTTAGAGCCACTGCGGATGGTTAGGCACAGGCGAAGACTCAGGGGGAAACAATACTGAATGGGAATTTCTGTAGTAATTATGCTGTAATTTGTGTTGACGGCGGATACAGTGGTGATTCTTCCTCCAGACTCTCAGCCAATTCCACTGACAATAGAGGGGAGGAGACCTTCTGTGTTTAGACAAAGCGGCTCAGAAAGGACAAAAAGGGAAAACATCAGGAGCTGGGAATTAAATATGCATCATTTAAATGTCACGTTTGAATATGAGGGCTGAATATCACAAAAGATAATGATTTAAACCTCTGAAACTGTGCAAAATTAAGGCAAAAATTACCACTTCACATTTGGTTTTACTTATTTACTTTAACAAGCACCCCCATTGAGTCTATTAAAAACACAGTGATGTTATTTTATTTTATTTTATTTTTTTTTTTTACCAAAAAACAGCTGTTTATTAGTTAATTTCTTAGAAATAGGTACCTCATCCTGACTCTAAGGTTGTAAACAAATAGTAATTCTAAAAAAATTTATAACAATAAATGAGTTTTACTCAACATACATTTTTGAAAATTAGCTAAACTTTTCCCGCCAAAAGTGTTGATGGAGGCAGCCATTTTGAAATGAGCAGTAAAGGCCCTTCTACTGCCTCTAGTGGACTGATGACGAACTACAGAGAAGAAAACGTACCCGGTTATAAACAATGGGTTTTTAAGGAAAGTTTTGACATTGCTAATTAGAAAAGGGGGTGTGTTTATATAGGGTTAAGGGATTTTTTGCAGTTTTGAATAAAATCGGAATTAAAATAATTAACAAGCTGTTCTGAGTCAAGCTGGTGGAGCTAATCCGTTTGAGTAGACTTGGAATGTTGAGATGATCTCCATGTTTTCTTGGTTAGTCTTATCTATCTGGTTTAAATCAACAAAGAAATCCAATGACCCTCTTATAGTTTCAGTTTAATCAACATTATTAATCTGTATCTTAAATGATCGATTAACGTGCGCAAAAAAACTTCAAATCAATTCATAATTAATATTTTTTTCAATTTGTTTCCAAAAGTCATAAAGATTCCTTTCAAATGATGAATCCATAAAATTAGGAGTCAGTGAAGGACACTGATGGTTGAGCTGTGATTGGTCACATTCTTGTTGGTTATTCAGTGGCAGGAAACACACCATCACAAATCACACAAAAGTAGACAGCGAAATTGAGAGATTTAACTAATTATAGTTTATAGTGTAAGCTACATGGGAAACATCAGTGTTGACCTGCAGTTTCAAACTCCTTTTTTTATTTTTGCTCCTCAAAAGGAAGTCGTCCACAGTATCAATGAGGCCTTTCAACCGTGAATGCCTGTGATGACGGCTGTCTTTTATCCGAGGACATAAACACGTAGACGTCTTCAGGATGTTCAGGTTTTACGTCTTGACAGGACACACGAGTCTGTGCTTGCAGGCTCAATGACAAACCGACGGTGTCTTAGCCACTGTTGAAACAAGCCCTCATAACACAGCAGCCCTCAATGCGTCTGTTGTTCAGCTGTTTCCATGTAAATATTCCACGCCTAAAACCGTATAGCGCACGGTATCTTTTCAATCACAAGTATTGGTGAGAAAAAAATCAATATTTCTCCTAAAGTTCGTACACAAAGTAGCTCTGCTTTCCTCCGTGTGTTTTAGTGCCGATTTTGAGGCACGTGTGGCCTTTTTTTTTTATTTTTTTACCGCCTCTCAATCATGCAGCTCCTTATGGATAATGGCAGAGGATGAGCACCGAGTGGCTGTCAAATCTTGAGGCTTGTTTGCACAAAAACAGCGACGGAGGCATTTTGGGTTGACAGCAGCACTCTAAGGGTTTTGAGCGTCCAATATTGGCCATGTAGTGGTTTGAGAAATGTGTGGAAATTATACGGCTCCCTGGCCAGAGAGTAAGCTGCTGCGGCGGCGGCGGTGGCGGCCACACCCTGCTCGCCCACATGTCTACACGGGAAAAAAAAGAAGGAAAAAAAAGAGGCAGCATGGGTGACATCAGCTGTGGACTGAGCAGTTGAACCAGTTTAATCCAGAAAAGCCGTTAAAGTTCCCGCAGGTGGTTTGGGCCCTTCTGTATGTGTGAACTTTAGCCAGAGAGGGAGTGTTGTCACTGGTGTGCACCGCCATGAGACATTTGTTTGCATTCAGGGTGTCATTTAGACTCTGCGAAATCTGGGATTATTCTGGCTAACTTTTGCACAAACGAAGTCTGCCATTTATAAATGTGTCACCAACCTGGTGTATTTCGGGGTGATATCTCCGCGTTTGTGAGTCAGTGGCGTTCTTGGGCGTGATCTTCTCTCACCGAATGTCAAGGACTGTTTGGTCAATAACTCATTTTAAGAACGTCTTATTTTATTTTAAGATAAATGCAAGATTAAGTAAAGATGATGAATAAATCGGCTAATAAATCCTATAAAATTCTCTTCAAATGTTAGTTAAATCTCACTTTCGACTGCTTGGGTTTATTCTAAACATGCAGTTTTAAATTTCGAAATAGCCTCTATGGTACTGTTTTGCGTTAATTTTACCAGTAATTTGTTACTTTTACTGATAATTAATTGCCAGTAATCTCAATTTTTTTTTCTAGATTACAACTTTATCGATAAATAAAATATATCGTGATAAAAAAAATGTTTTTGCAAGAATATGTCAAAAAGAGACTATCAGGCACTAGATATTTAATTTACTTTGATTGACGCTATATATTTCAGGCTCATTATTTCAATCAAATTTCCTTGTAGAAGTCTGGATATCTTTAACAAATCATAATATTTTATTGACATAAAGTGCAGCCCAGTAAAATAAGGGAGATATTTACAAATTCTGATTTCTGGGTTCAGTAAGTCTTATAATAAATGTCAAAAACTGATAGCATGTGTCTTTATTAGTTTGTCTTCACAGAAACAACAACCTTATTTATCTATTTTTTAAATAATTGCTTTTAAATTGTATTAAATGAGAATTAAACAGAGACAGCAGTGAGATGGCTGCCAAGGGACCGTCTACAAAGTGCAATTTCCAAGAAAAAAATTATTAAAAAAATCAATATTGCCAATAAATCAATGAAAAAAGCAAAAAAAAAAAAAAGGGTTGCATTCATATGAACTAGTCACAAATACTCCTGATAATAGCCATGCTACAGCTGCGATTTTTGTAGAAAGTAATTGTTCTTTAATTTTCAAAGGTTTTTAATAGCGTTATCAAACACATGATCCTAAAGCTAACTTTCTCAATCAATTTTTACTTGTAAATCTTTTTTTTTTTACTTTATTATTGAAGATATTTCATAGAAGTATTTCATTTAAGTGTTAAATGCTAAAAAAAAAAGGTTACTAAAATAAGAATGTATGAAAATTTAAATCTGTTTATTATGTTTGTTCATTTTCTTAATATGCTAAAAAAGTATTGGATCGGGACTTGAAATCCAATGGAAGCCAAAAAAAAACCTGATTGGAACAACCCTATAGTAATTTTCTGGATGCAAGTTTTGGAAAAAAAAGAAGAAAAGTAAATCGTGTAACCCTCCATAAGGGGTGGCACATTTGTTCGCTTTAATCCTTCCCGTCTTTCTGCCGAGACAGAAACCAAATAGAATCATTCCAGCATAAAAGACTAACATCCGTTGTTTCATCTTTGGATTAAACATCTGTGTAAAAAGGGACTTTTATATTAACACAAAACCCTAAAGAGACTCTTCCTCCCACCTGACGTTTACGAATGAGCTGAATTCTAATTTAACATTCAAGGCTTTTAATTTTGTATCCAACTTTTACTTTATTTTGACATTAAAATCCCTCTTATTTTGGTAAGCAAAAGCATTGCTCCACCATCCTGGAGCTTCATAAATCCACAGTCCAGACCATAAAATGTCTTATCAGAGCAGCCAGCTCTCCGTCTGCTGCAGTTGGTGATCTCATTGTGAAGTCTATTTGTGGCCAAATCGTTGACCTTTAAAGCAATCACTTATTTGTGCAGTAACATTTGAGTATTTTCTGTCTAATTCCTGGGTTTCGACCTCGCCTTGAGCTTTAGTGACCCACAGCCGAGAGCGGAGCTGAAACTGGAGCTGGACCAAGCGATGAATCTAGAACCTGCATCTTCTGCTTTGTCGTTTCAACACGTAAACAAATGTTGGTGAGATGCCTGTGGCTGTAATGTAACTCTGTGGGTTGATTACTCACGTGTTTTACAATGGTGTTGAAGAGCTAAGCAGCACATCCTGGCTGCTTCTGTGTGGAAGAGCCAGGTGTGTTTGCCAACATGACCTAAGTATCGCGCAGGAACTCGCTGTTCCCCTCCCGATAAAGGTGCACGCCTTTAGCCTTGCACTCTTATCCAGAAAGCTGCAGACCAGGTTCATGCTTGCTGTATTTGGCAAAGTTTGAAACAAAATAACAAAAGAAAGAAAAAAGCTAATCTCACTTGTGGGTTTTAAAACTTTTTCCACTTTCCCTAAAAAGAGTTTTTCTCCTCAAAAAAAGTAATTCAGGAAATCTGAGAACCAAAGACGAGATAGATTTCTGCACATTCCCTAACGTTGGGCAGAACATTCCGATAAAGCCAACAGCAAGTCTTTTGGACTTGTTTTGTGTGGAGGTTTTATTTTGACTTCATGCTAGCTGCTGGGTGTGCTCACTAAAAAAAAAAAAGAAAGAAAGAAAAATCAAAATAAACTGTTTGAAATGTTGAAGAAGATATCATTTTGTGTTTTATTGATTGCTAAATCCATAACGCCAAGAAATCAGCATTCTGATCAAAATGCAACACTTTGACTTCCTGTTTGAAGCATGTTTAAAAAAAACAATTTTCCCCAACTTTAAGATGTCATGACTATTGACTGTATTAGAGAACTGGACTGAGTGAGTGTGATGTCACCCATAGAAAATGACTTGCTTAGTATTTTGGTTTATTTGTTTATTCATTTTTTGTTATTGTTCTGAATCAAGGAAGATTATGTTGGAATTGAGGATGAATTAGGAATTTCTCTGTTTTGTTTGTGTTTTGCGTTTTTGGTTTGTATGATTCATTAAAACAAGTTTTTGTTTGAAAATAAAAATTAAAAAAAAAACATTTCTGGTTCCAACCAAATGAAGTCAATTCAGTTGCCATTTTTTGTGATATAGACGTCACCATGTTTGAACCAGAAAGAGTCAGTTAGCACTGATTGGTCCGAGTCGGTCTGAGTCATTGTTTCTATGGTAACCACTCTGGCCAATCAGGAGTGAGCTTGTTGGACGTTCAAACCCCTACCACTTGGAAACGTGCTGTGGAGAACGTGTTAATTGAAGGTTTTAAAAATTCGACAGAAAAACCACACATTTTCATTCATCTATGAGATCGGTCATTTTATTACTTGAATAACTTTCTTGACAAAATATTAAAAAACTAAGATTAGCAATAAATAGCTGTTTATTTCTCGATAGAAGTCGATAGAATTTTTGCTTTTTGGGACCAGCGGATGCTCCTTCCCATTTGGTATGCAAGGGAAAAGGGTAACTCAGTCCAGTTCTTATATACAGTCAATGCACATGACAAATGTACTGGAGGCAAATTTGAATGAATTCATGTTTTTTTTAATCTTCTAAATTTAAAACAAGTCTAAAGCGAGTTATTTGTCTTCTGGATTGACAGAAAACCGTTGAATATCTGGCTCTAGATTAGCTTAGCTGGGCGTGTTCCAACAGCTGTCAAGCGTGTTTGTCCTTCTGATTTAGAAAAGAAAAAATAATAATTGAAAAACAAGAAGTGACTGATGTCTCTGCACATTCTGTTCATCTGTTTACACAATTACTGTTTCCACACACCCTCTATTTGTTGCATTTTTTTCTCAGAAGCGTTTGTCAAACGCTGCAAGCTAGCTAACAGCTAGCTAACAGCTTTCTGTACTTTAGCAAACTTTAAAGGTGAGCGTTTGTCTTTCTGTTTTTTTTTTGTTTTGTTTTCAAAATAAAATTAAAACAATAAGAAACATTAAAAATAGTTTGAAACAAAATAATCATCTCACATGTTTCTTGCTTTGTAAAGCTACAGCTAAAACTGTCTTGTCACTGTTGTGAGGTTGAAGCTAGCAAATGCTTTAGCCATACAAGTTTTTTTTTTTTAATCTTGCTGAGGTTTCACATAAAGTGCAACAGTAAATATTAAAAATACTAAAAATAAAATACATAGTTTTTGCTTTGTAAAACTTGCTTTTTTCTCAAAGTTTGTGTCAAACGCTACAAGCTAGCTGACAGCTAGCTAACAGCTTTCTGTACTTTTGCAAACTTTAAAAGTTAATGTTTGTCTTTTTCACATTAATCCATTGAATCTTGGTGAGTTTAAAAAATAAAGGGCAACTTAAAAATTATAAAAATGAAATAATGTTTTTTTCTTTGTAAAGCTGCAGCAAAAACTTTATTGTCCCAGTTATGAGGCTGGAGCTAACAAATGCTTTAGCTCAAATGTATTTTCCAGTTTAGGTGTGACCAACATGATCTATCTTGAGGCTGCAGGCGAGTTCAGCGGCCGTCACGAAAACCTGTGAGCGGTTGAAGCATAAATTCTGTAACACACATCAATCGAAAGTGACAATCACAGTTTGAAGTGTTGCGGCTTCTCTGCACCAGTTCTGCCAAAACAGGTTTAATGGATGTAAAATTTCACTGTAGGGAAATCTGTATCTAATAGAAAAACCACAACACATTTACCTTTAGGGTTTTTTTTTTCCCTTCTTTCATAACTGGGACCACACATGAATGCGGGCTTTGTTTACAACCAACAGCTCTTCTGGCTCTGACATGATGAGAGCATTCTGATGCAGCTGAGTCAATCCTGCCGCTATTTACACAACATTCAAGAGTAAAGTGAGATTTCAGTGTCTTTCATGTCCTTATTGTTAATAATGATTGTTTTGTAATCTTTTTAATTAATATGATTGAATAAAATCAAGTTTAATTTGGATGGAAATCAGGATCGTGTGCACGTTATGCTAAATGCATTTATATTTAGCTTGATGGTCTTCCTTTAATTAGCTTAACTAAACCAGTCAAATGCATTTCCGTCAGAATAATGCGCATTTTCATTCAGCTGCTCCTCAAGGAGATTTTCTGCTGCTCTGCCCCCATAATGCAGTTCTGCGCTGCGCTGATGCTCAGATGAAAATTTGATGCACTGCACGCTTGGTTCTCCTCCATGGCTGCACTGAAGCAAAAACAAGCCTCTGCCTCCTGCACGATCTTGCATTCCAGCTGTTTCTAAGC
>NC_050524.1:6083423-6150729 GCF_002922805.2 Oryzias melastigma | reverse complement strand
CTAAATTGCAGGCTTGTTTCTGCAGGAGCTGATGTGAAGCTTGTATGTCGTCTTCGTGAAAATCTCACCCTTCAGTGACCTTTAAGGTGTCATGGATGGCAGCGGCGGCGCAGGAGCGCAGTCTCTGTGTGCTTTTAAGAAACCATCAGGGGAAATCTGCCTCAGTAGCCTTTAATGCACCTGGTCAGTCCTGCTCTTCTCTCTTTTCTTGCTCTTTTTTTTTCTTTTCCTCTATTTTTAATTACAATTATCTTAAAATGAAAAAAAAATAGTCATTTTTAGGTTGGGTCTGAATTCCGCCCCCCTTTAACTCCCAACTACTAAAAAACTAAATAGTGCAGGACTATATAGTGCCCTGGATTTTAGAGGTAATTTGGACACAATGCTCTCTACTTTTCTAAACACCGGATATGACACTGATTTCACAAAGTGAAAATCGAATAAATAGGAACATTTCACGACTTTTATTTATGACTCCACTGTGTTCTGATGGTGAAAACATGGATGGTTTATTCAAATATAACATTTAAACACGTTTTTTTGTTTAAAATTGTTCGGCCGCAGTGCATTGTGGTCTATATTTGCTATTCTAGTGAGTATCGATGCAAGCTAATTTTTCACAAAGACTTCTGGGATATTTCGAGTGCACTCGATTGTGGAATTAGTAGATTCAGACAGCACTAGAAGATGGCAATTACCATATATAGTGATTAGGGGGAAACTCGCACACAACCATAGTTTCTGCAGAGAAGCGGTCTTTAATCCACCTCTGAGTTGTGGGCGGGACCAATGACGTTGAGTAACCCCGCCCCCTTCCTATTTTTGTTGCTTAGGGCTCCCTGTTTACATCTCATGTTTCAAAGTCAAGGCCCGGGGGCCGGATCCGGCCCTCCGGGTAATTTTATATGGCCCTCCAGATCATTTTGTTTTATTGTTATTAATGACCCGATGTTATCTTGGGCTCATTTCTAACTTGTATAATTTTAACAGAATATAATTTTATGGAAAGTAAAATATGGAAAGTTATTTAAGGTTTAAGTTGATTTATTCTGGAATTACCTGTTTTTATTATTCATAATTGTATTAAAACGTTACAGTTTTCAAGATTTAAAAATTGGCATTATGTCAGCTTTATGGACTATTTTGGCAACTTTATGGTCCAAACAATACAATATTTGTCTAAGAGTGTCTAAGAGCAGCATAGTTTCTACGTCACAAATCCGATCTTTTTAAAATGCAACTTTTATTGTCTGCGTCTGATCTAAAGACATACTCAGAAATGCAATTTCAATCTTCATTTTCTTTAAATATGTCCACAAATATCATATAAATGCCACAAGAATGTGTTAAAACACAATTTTTCATCTAATGGGATCTTTAATGATGGAAGAAAAAGGAAGACTCACGCCTGCTTTCCTCTGTAAACTTTCTATAAAAATCTCTTTGAAAAGACTTCTACGGCGTTCCTCCCCGAGACGCTCGCCGCGCAGCACGCCGAGCCTTCATCAGGAGCTTTATTGTTTACAGAGTGGGTGTTGTACATACACAAAGTGAAGCAACGCGTTTGGCTAAACGCATAAAAAGAGACGGCAAGTAGAAGGCACGTCTGATAAAGTGATTCTCTGAAAAGCGACTCCATCTTCCAGCGTTTCCTCCCTGCTTCACTTATTAATCCCCTTCATGTGTTCTGTCAGCCCCCTCCCTCCCTACTGGATAACACTTCTGTTCGTCTAACTCACACTAACAGAAGGGAGAACTCGTTCCGTCTGTTTGGAAAAGTTGCCTCTCCGGTTCCCTGAGGATCCGCTCTGTTAGACCCTCATAGTCGGTCACAGTCGCTGTAAACAGGCAAGTCTCAAGACGACTGCCTCAGCAATGTCAGTCAAGGACGTTATTATCTCAAAGCAAGGACATGCACATGCAGACACCTTAGCATGTGATAATGCTGAGATGCAGTTTCTACCTCGCTTCTCACTCTATTTTGGCAAACTGAAAATTAAATCTGTTGTTTTTATTTGTACAGCATCTAAAGTTTGAGGACAAACACTCCGCTTTAGGAATTCTAATCAGACCTTGGATTTTGAACACTGATCCTGCTTCTGTTTTATCTAAATGAAATTTTCCATTAATACATTCTAAATCCTGGAATATTTTCTGTCTGAAACTTGCTAAGTTTCAAATCATTTATATATATATATATATATATATAAATTTCAATTCTTACTTGATTTTAAGCACTGGAAATATTGAGTTTAAGTAGATCTTCCACATGTGTTTTGATGGTTCTGTAAAACTAAATGACCAAATATAATTTATAATATATAAAATGCTATAAAAATCTAATATACAAATATATTTGTATAAGTCTCTATTTTTAATACCAAAATTTAAAAGTACCACTGACTTTAAACGGGTCAGGAATATAAAAATGTCTTATGTTTGAGAAAACTACTGATAAATTGTTTAAATCTTATAAAAGGACATTCTTACATGAAATTTCCATTTATAAATTCCAAATCATGGAATTTGAAGCTTTTGAAGCTTCAAAGCTTTTGAACCTTTGAGGGTTCATTCTTAAAAATTGACAAAAAAAAAGATAAGGGGACATCTGGTGGCTGACTGATGCAACAGCAACCTCTACAGAATACTGAATTACTGACACATTTCAAAAACTTTTTTTGGTTAATATTTTTTACAAATCTATGCTAGTTAGCATTATATTGCACTATGCATTCCATCCAAAAGTTTGTCCTTCATCTAAAATGCTAACAAACAGACATCTCTTGTCAGCTGATGGGGCACGACTCCGATCACGATGACACTCGTGCAAACTCCGACTTCCTGCCTCTGAAGTCCTCAACAGAAACTTGTCTAATTACTTTCAGTGTGAACTTGACTAAAATAGACGTTTCAGCTCCGTCTGTGTCAGACTGTTTCCTCACATGCACGCTGCACTCTAAACACTGCTGTCTGCATAATTCATAGCTCGGGATGAGGAGCGATGTTTGTGCAGAGCTGCACTCCTAAAGTTCACCTGTAAACCTGCAGTACAACTACAACTGCTGCAGTTTGATTCCGTTTAGTGAGATGCGATCAAAGGTGTGGCTTTGTGATGATTTGAAGATGGGTTTAGTTTTTTGTAAATAAGACTGTTTTGCCTTCATAGATTTTTTGTTGTGTTCACCAGAGGAAGCAGTCCAAACTTTTTGAGTCATCCTTTTTGGTTTCTTGTCTTTAGATTTGTAACCTATTGATCATTTAAAAAGAAAAAAGCTGCATATTTAATTTGATTTTTAGAAATGTGTCAAGTATAATTCACTATTAATACTTGGTACGAATTTGCTCGATTTGAATTTATGATTTATAGATTCTAGAAATTTCTAGTTTAAATAATCCTAATCGGACCCAAAATTCCAATGTGTACAGTTGATCTATCTTTTTTCCTTTATTGTTAACTTCATTTTTATTTTATTTTATATCAGAAAAACATGCTAAAAACACAATTTCCATCAAAGTGAGTCTTTAATATGACAGTGGCAGTGATTTTTGTTTCAATCCTGAATATTTATAATACTGTGCCTCTAAAACCAAAATACAAATTTGGAAATGTGAGTTAAATCCATGATCAGTGACTGACCTCCATTTAAGCATGTCTGGTGTCAGAGTGAACGGATTGGTGAGCTGACAGCCGCTGGTTTAGACCATCACTCTGAACAGAGTAAAGCAAAAATACCAAAGAAATCAAGCTTTCGCAAATCCTGTTATACAACTTATTCATATGAGTGTGAATTTATGAATCTCCAAAAAACAAAGCAACATATTTGAATTCACAATATCTGATTTTTTTAATCTAAATCCAAATGATCATTTTCTTAAATTGGTTTAAGCCTTACATGTACTATAATTGTAAATATGTCTATTTATGTCAAGAAAATAGCATACTTTTTCTGTATTTTTGTTACTTTCTTATCCATTTATGACTTGTTTTGATTTATGTATTATCCTTTTCTTCATTCTTATGGTTGAAATTACCTAAAATAAACCAAATCAGTCAATCAAGAGTGTTTAGAGGACTATTTATCATCTGACAGCTGCTCAGATCTGCTGTTTTCCATATTCACTGAAAGAAAAATCATGAAAGAAATAGTTTTTTTTGGGAAGATATTTGATTGTTTATTTGGTTTGGAGTTAAATATGTTTGAGGTGGATAAAGTATAAAGCTCAATGATTCATAATAAATTAGAAAATCAATTAATATCTTCATAATTATCTAGAAACTGGTCATTTGTTTCAGATTCTTCTATGAGGACGACCGTGGGTAAAAACCATCTCCTCCATCAACTTTTTGTGACTGAAAGACAGGAGGAGAGACATCAGCAGTTGTGATTACGAGCCATAAATCTGTTTTCTGAGCTCCTACAGGCCACTGTGAGGACAAAAAACTTCCCAAGTGGAAATAATTCAGTGTTTTTCAGCCTTCCCAGGAGTGCATCTTCCAACATGTTCAACCCAAGGTCAAACCCTGCAACACTCTGAGAAACTGTGGGAAAAAAAGAAGAAGAGAGAAAGCTACATCTTAGACTCTTCAGGTCTCAGCATGTGAAATGTCGAGGTTTTTGACAGTAACACTGGGAAAGCAACACAAGTGTGGATTGTTTGGAGGGGACTGTCAGGAGACTCCCTTGTTTCTCAGGGGAACATGGGAGCACGGCAAAGATTTACAACACACATTGTGATTGAACAAATGTGAAGAAGCTGTTGTCTTAATTGTTAAGAAAGCTGAGTGTGATGACGATAATGAGCTTTTAGGCACGGTGGTGGAGGGTTAATGATTAGGGGTTAGCTAGATCACTGAACAGATTTGATACAATGGACGCAGAATATTGTCTTCCACAATAAGAGAGTGGCTGACAAGCCTGGGAGCTGAACCCTCGATGGACTGATGAAGAGACGGATGGTCCTCCCACTGCAGTTTTGTAAATAATTATTCACTTTTCTCTGCTCCTAATTGATCTGGGGTCCCTTGAAAGAACATCCATAATTGTTGGCGAGCAGCTGGAACTGTGTCACGCAACAGGACAATGGTGGGATGATACGAATCTCCATCCCAATGACAGGAAAAATGAATGGAGGAGTCACCAAGGTTAAAGGGCAGAATTTTAAAAGGAGAGCCAGAACATTAACCCTTTAGCCCCAGAGGTGTCTCCAGAGACGTCTAAATAGCAAGCGCTCTTTGGCATATTGTAACTCTAGGAGTAAAAGTGAATCAGCTGATTCTGATATCAGATTTTCAAATTGGCTTTGCACTTATATACCAAAACACTATAATAAAATTTTGCAAAATGATGCAAAGCCAGTTTTCTCCACTTCCGAATCCTCTGAAACTACGTTAATTGCGTAAAAGGTTGAGAAAATCAACCCAAGAACTAAAGTTTCAGAGCTAACAGATTAAGGCCTCAGTCTATCTTAGGCCAGCAGTACAAGTGGTTGACCCATACGTTAACCTGAGTTTTTGGGTAGACAGGTGCACTCCAACTATAAATTGTTTCTTTTGTGAAATCGTTCCCAGTGATCTTTTACTTGTGATTATGATCTTTTTTGCTAGAATCAAAAAACCTTTGTTGTTGCTTAAGACATATTTTGTGCACAGAGGGAGTGATAGGAATACAATTCTGGGTTATGGGCGGGACAACCCGCCCCCTCTCCATTGATTTCTTTGCGCATTCACGCGCAAGCTTATAGCCTCAAGCTAACATTAGTGGCGCAAAAATAACTAGCCACGGTGCACTGTAGGGGAAGAGCAGACTTTGGCATCATTAGTCTAGGCATTTTTAAGCATCCAGTTTTCTGATCCAACACGATTTGAATTAAGAAGTACTTAAAAATGCAGTTTTAATCGTTAATTCTTTCATATAGATCAGGGATGGGCAACTCAAAGCCTCGAGGGCCACAGTGTCTGGATAGTTTCCAGATTTCCAAGCCCTACTCATGACATCCAAGCCCTATTCATAACTGATTACCTGGTTCAGGTGTGTCCAGCCAATTAGAACCTGCCAAGGCAAGGTATTTTGGAAAACACCCTGGCTTGGATTTTCATACCCCTGATATAGGTCCTCTGCTATGAGAAAAATGCTACGATTTTCATTGGATTGGGTCTCTAATGGTGTGATTTGCACTTTTCTTGAGGTTCGGACATCATGAAAGTGGATTGTATCATTGTAGAACTCCTGAAGGTGTTTCGGAAAGTATTTGCAAGAATAATATAAGCTGTACCCACTTATGATATATGGGTGATGCTGTCGTGGGATGCCCTTATACCACCTTCTAGTCATTAGCCAGGAGCGCTAATGGTCCTAACTGACCATGTGCAAAAATGCTGCAGGTGATGCTGTAGGATGCCCACACAAACTATTCAATTCATTTTTTTTATATAGTCCACAAAATCACAAAATTATCACAAAATAATTGTCTCATTGGGTTTCATGCCAGTAATTTTACCGAAGCAGAAGGTCAGTCATAAAATATACTCAATAGCTAAAAACTAAACAGACTAAATAAAAATGGTCATCCCTGTCCTTAGACCCTCCTTCCTAGTGAGGAAAAACCTGATTCAGGAAAAAAGGAGAAACTTTATGGATGCCCACATGAAGGAGAGATCCTCTCTTAGGATGGACAGGCAATTTACCAAGACTATTAAAGAAAAAAAATGCTTATTTAACTGTACATCTACATAGTCGAAAAGAGTTCAGGACAGGGAGAGAGGTGGGGGCGAGGTCCACAGCCAAGACGAACCAGAGGAGTGGTCCACGGCCAAGAACAGGAGCACAGACGATCCACCTGGAATCTGAAATCCCCCAGAGGGGATTGAGAAAGAGGAACAACAAATGAATCGCACTGCACCAAACAGAAGCACAGAGAATTGAATATATTAACTTTCTGATTGTCTAATTTCTTAATTTTTAATACTCAGGCTATGAAGACAGGTGAAGGGCACTAATCTTTACGACACGACTGAATCTTCACTTTTGTGTGAAGTGCTTGCAATGATTCGTCAATAGCAGCATGCCCATAGAGAAAAATGTGCATGAACATTTTGGCTCTAAGCGAACTGTGACCTTCACTCTTTGCCCTTGCCCACCCCCTTGACGCTTAAACACAAAATCCTTAACGTACTACAACTTTTCAACAGTTAACACAACGCCTTTCTCCTTCAGAATCTCTGGAATTATGTTGATTGTGTTAGTCATTAAAAAAATTACAGTAAATCCAAAAACATAAACACTGGAGCTCTGGTCTCAAAGGGTTAAGAGAGCAGCTCAGAGCTTTAATGAACAGGATCTGGGTTGTAAAAAGTGAAAGGTCACTGTTACTCAAGGTGTGTGCTCAAATGGGATTTTATGAACTCCTTAAAAGGAATTATTGTTTTTATATAGCCTATACTGCATTTATAGCCATTCAGATACCGTCAGGAGTTTGCGGTAGGGATCTTATCTCTAGATATTTCAAAACCAAACAAAATATGTTCCTTGTTTTCCCAAGAGGCAAAAAGGAAAAGTCAAACTAAAAATGTAGCTCAAGCCCAAACACGAATAGGGATCCACCTTGCTGTGTTTAATTACTATTTAAAGTGGTGCATAATTTGCAGAAACGTTGGCACCGTTTCCCTCTCCGAAGATCCATTGTCGTCGTGGTTATTGACCTTTAGGAGCTCTATCTTGACATGATCTCCTGTGGTCTTTTGGAATCGTAGATGTTTGAAAGACCAGCCTAAACCAACAAACCCAACTAATCTCTTTTTAAAGTTGAGAGGGGGAGAATTATAAGAGAACCCCCGGCTGAATGCTTTGTGGTGTGCTTTTAGGCCGACAAAAGCTGGCATTAGGTTGTCTATCAGGGGGGCGAAAAAAAAGTCCAAGTCGATGTTCTCTGAATAGCAATTTGAAAGGATTATCAATCTCCTCACAGACACGGCACATCTCAGCCCGAACCCCTCTTTTGGATTGATTTGTGAGACAACTTCCCGGGAATTTGAGTGCTCTGTCGTCTGCAATCACAGGGCTGACTCACTTCAAGTCGTGCGAGCTGCGGCGTGTCCCGGCAGGTCCGTGACGTGGCCCCGCGCCTCTCCTGCATTGAAACATTAGCAGCTGGCTGTACAATGTGCGAGTCTTACATGGCAACAACGGGGATCCTTCAGGTGTGCAGTGGAGTGTGTCGGTGGGTGCAGCTGATATGAAAGTTGAAAGTGCGGTTTCCCACTCCAGCTTTGCCTTCTTTTTTTTTCAAAAAAGAAAAAACTCCAAACAACCTTGGATCCACGTCTCGTCACAGTTCATCAGCCAAGCAAAGTCAAGCCAGCTGAGCTGTGGGAAAGAGGGAAGCGTCACCTCCGCCTGTCCGGGCCTGCTCATCCTGCAGGGAAATGGCAGCACATTAACAAAGCAGCAGCCAGGCTCTGTCCTTCACCCACCTAATCAGCCAAGGAGCAGGACGCAGACCTGGCTGGCCCGAGTCCTGCTAACACGCAGTCAATAAGGGCCCGATAGTGCATCCCGTGCTGGATGTGGCTGTTTCTGCTTGGCTGGTCTAACAGACGGAGGGCGGGCGCGGCCTTGTCATGGGGCACTCTCCTAACTAGGTCACTACAAGTTTCATTTTAGTGCAGCCGAGCGAAGATCTCCTCATAGCCAGAAAATGGCTGCATAAATATTTAACAGGGCTTTTTTCTTTATTCATGTTTTTTTCCCTCCCTTTTCTCTCGCCACAATAACGGGATTAAAAAGGGAGATACATTTGTATTCATAAAGCAAATTGCATTTCAAAACGAGAACAAAATTACGGGGAGCTTGATAATTGCTCACTGTTTGGGGAGCAGAAAGACAATGAATGATTATTTGCTGCACACCGACGACGCTGCCCCCCCCTCTCAGGAAATGAAAGTCTTTTGATCGTTGCAGAAACGAAGAGGAGCGCCGCTTAATCCAAAGGGATCTGCTATTACAGCTAGTTTGTCGGTTAATCCACTTTTAATGGAAAGTGATATTAATGAACTTGTTTACTCACAGCGGCTGGAGTGTGAAGTCAGTTTCTGAATGTGCTAGAAGCTTAATATTTCGCATAACAGCCACATTTAAAGATCCCATCCGATGAAAAGGGTGTTTTTAACATGTTTTTGTGGCATTTTTCTAATAATGGTGGACATATATTAGGAAAATGAAGCTTAAAATTGCATTTATGTATTTTTTCTATCCAAAGAAAATGACTCACCTCTGGCCCTCGCGAAATCAGGCCAGAGCCTTCTCCATCACTTCCTGACACGTCTACCACCATATTGCAACCCGCCAACAGCAATCAGTCTGAGTCAGTCTGAGTCACGTTAGAGGTACTACTGTCGCCAATCATGAGTGAGCTTGTTCCAAGTCCACACCCCTCCCACTAAAACCAAGCTCGGGAAAATCTGTCAATCAAATTTTGGAGGCGGGGCTAGCAGGCACCACATGCTTTTACTGAGGCATCTTATTAGTCACAAAAAATATGTTTAAATAAAAATTAGGATTGGAAGGAATATGTTAAGAGGAAATCATCAGAGCGAGAATGGTAATTCTGACAAATTAAACGACTGAGTAATAACAGTATTTCTCAATAGAAGTCTATGGGATTTTGGCCGTTTTGCAACCGGCGGGTACTTCCTGTTTGGAACACAAGAAGGAAGGGATTGAGCTGTCCACTGTTTTACGGTCTATGATCCAAATGAATTAGGAGCAGATGAAAAAGGTCGTATTTGTGAAAGTCTTCTGGGTGGGCCACAGACTCCCTACTATGACCTATTCACTTGGCCAATTATTCGTAGTTGCTCCAGAGTATAAGTCACATACTCAAAAAATGCATAATAAAGTTGAAGGCATCATATTTAAGTCATACTGGAGAATAAGTCTGATTTTTAGAATATTTTTTTTAACAAAATCTATTAAATTCTTCATCGTCTGTGTCACTTTGGATTAACTTTAAAGACTAAGGACCATGTCTTCTTCTGCGTTACTGTCAGTAGCAAATGCTAATCCACACACCTACTCTGCAGAAACTATGTCCTAGACCTAGAAAATTATTTTAATTTTGGCTAAAAAGAGCACAATCATAGCTAAAAGACCCCTGGGAACGCTTTAGAAATATCTTGTAAGGTGATAGGAGTGGGACTCTAAAATAACTGCAGTTGAAAGCTCTATTAGATCCCATGAACGTCCACCATGGTCTGTGCTGGCGTGATGCTAACGAGGAACAAAGATGTAGAGGTAGCTCACGACTTCAATGCATTCAAGCCAGTAAAAACAACACACAAAAAGCCATCGCCTCCAGCCCGTGCTGCTGCTCGGACACCAGAGCATCTATTATGGATGAAGGGTCGGCTGTGTGACTGCGCGGCTCATGAGCGTACACGGCAGCCATGCAGGAGCAGATAAAAGCAGCAAACACCCGGTCTCTGTAGAGATCTCTGAGCACATCAGCAGCCTTCATCAATCATTGATTTATTTGATTTTTTCCAAGACAGTGACAGCATTTGAGGGCTTATCTGGAGACTTGCATGTATTTTTGGACTAAAAAGGGTTTCTTTAATAAGCAAACATGTCAGTACATTATGTTAATGTCTAATCCTTCAGATTCTAGGCTAAGGAAAACATGGAAATGAAGTGTTTGCAACGATCCTAAACAATTCTCAGTCTTTAATCAATTAAAGTTTTATTTTCCCCTTTCAAAATTCAAGCTTTTGTTTATATTTGGATTTTCAGAATAAAAAAATATACAGTTTTTCCATCTGAACATGAAACATTTCCTTTATTGTTTTTTTTATTAATATTATTTTTTCAAGCAACAATTATCATAATTATGTTAATATAAATAACTTTTTTTAGAGATACATTTGTTTTTATTAAGTATGTGTGGGATTAAAACATAACAATTGACATATTAGTTCTAAATAATTATAAAAAAAATGCATTTTTTTAAATAATAAAATAAAAATTGTACTTAACCCACATCTTGTTATTACTTAATTATCAAAAAAAGAAAACTTTTTCTATTTTTTGGCATCACAGTTATATTGTTGAGATAGTTCAAGAGCATTTTATACTCATGGAACCTGAACAGTTATTTTTTTTTGCATATCTATAACAGAAATATTTAAAGATGTACCTGATTAAGATATAATTTATTGGATCAACTTAAATGTCTTTGGTGCATTCACTTTTTTTTTTTTTGGAGCTGTCTCCTCCTGATCAGATCATGGTAGACACACATAAAAGCCAAGTGTAAAGGAGACCTGACACTTGAGGCTCCTTCCCACTGTGACTAACCCCCATGAAGAGGAGAGCAGCTCTTCTTTCCTTCTCACTTCCAATTCTTATGCAAGGGACTGTCTCATGCATTCGTTTGTGTTGCAGTATGAAATTTGATGAAACTCTGCATCTAATTGTTTTGTTACTCTTGTTTTTATCCAAATAAACATTTACGGAAAAGTTGACACTAAACAAAGTCACTTTGATAATTTTTGAATCTATGTAAAAATCATCCATTAGATAGAATTATGCTGTTCTTAGCCCAAAAAATAAAAAAAACGTGTTCATTAGTTTTGTAGTTCCTACTTTTATCTCTAGGTTGTGGGCAGGACCATTGCAACGGAGCAACCCCGGCCCCTCTTCCCCTCCCCATTGCTTAGCAATCTTTCGTCTGCTCCCGATTCACAACAACCTTAATAAATACTCACCTCAATTTTCTTTATTGTCCTCCATCATCAGAAAAATGACACAAGAACATGTTAAAAATAATAATTTGAGTATGTCTTAAAACTTTAGCTTTCAGTTGTGTTATTATACAGAACACAAGGCTGTTGATTATTTAACTGTTAGACGATTCACAAAAATATTTACAGATTCCAGTTTCCTTTTTGGATCCTATACCATCATATCAACAATTTCCACAAATATCTGTGGCTGATTTATGCACATCTTCAAATAGATATAAACATGACTTTAAAGTAGATTCAATGCTAGATTCTTATCTCCGAGTGAAGCTCCTGTCAAGACTCTCTGCTCTTCGTTTTGCAGCACGTCAGCCTGGGTTAGCCCTTGTGTCAGAGCCTATTGTAGCATCCTTTCACAACACCTCAAGTGCAGAAATGCAGATTTGTCAGTTGTCCACCGCGGCAGCACCGGCTTCATATGTGCTCAAGCACTTCCTGCCAGTCGTCTGAGTGTACAAGCGAGGAGCACAGGGAACATTTGCAATCTGTGAAGGGCACGGTGAAGATGGCAAACTGTCAGCGAGGCTATCATTTTCCGGAAACTGACAGGTGCACTATCTAATCCAGTGTGACTGAAAACACTGACATTTACAGCCCCGGAGAGGGGAAGTGTTCCTTTAAAAAGCCCCACAAGAAAAGAATCGTCCTTTATGAGCCCATTCAAAACCTGGAGATTTAAGCATCATTTGTAAACAATTTCACCAAAAAAATCAAATTAAGTCTTAAGACTTTGATTGTGCTATTCATCTTTGGTGCAGTGGGCCATGTTATGTCTATAGTGCTGGAGGAATACAGTTTAATACAGAGATTCATCACAATTTTCTCGTTTACCCTATTGATCAAAACTTATTGAATTATGGAAGGATCGCAAAGAACATTTCTTTGTTGTTGCTGAAAAGGAAGAGAAATAAACAGCTTGGACTTTCTATCGAACGATAGTTTAATTGTGAAAACAACCTGAAACATTATCTAAGACATACATGCTTCTGTGTTTTATGGTTGGAGCAGGATTCACCTTTTTTGTGTTTAAGAATGAGAAATTTGGGATAATCCTAAACAAAAGTGGTCTCGAGTAATTTCCCTGAGGAACACCTTGAGTAACAATGGGGTAATTTGAATAATAGACTAGCACTGTTAAGGCTTTGACTTTAACATTGTCTGGCGTCCATATCACACAAAAAGAAGACAACTGAATTGACTTGATTTTGTTGAAGCCGTTTTCTACCCGTGATGTCCCACTCAATGATGAAAACATAGAATTTGTCAGCACATATATGAAATTTGACACATTTGACAAAAAATATATACTAATCCTGAATTAAAATGTGGTTCCAGGTGAGAAATGCCTTTTTAGTTTAACTGAGGAGTCTTATCTGAAAGACCTGCCCTGATCCACCTGTCCTGTGAGACTGCTCAGTGTCAAAACATTCACTCATTCAACAGAAAGAGCTTCTTTTTAACACCAGACTAATATATTTCTTCACTTTCTGGTGCTTCTATTGGTAAACTGTCCTCCGCTTTGAATGCAGACTGTCAGGCTTCTCATGAGGGATTCTAAGACTTTTACAATAACAGACAAATCAACAGATGAGCCTGTAGTTGCTCAACTCTGCAGTGTCACTCATTTGAATATGAGAAGAATAAAACTGAGTTTTTTTTAGAAACTATTTTGTTTGTGGCAAAGAATAAATTAGACATATTTGTAAAAAGGAGTGAAATGAAATCAGCTTCTTAAGAAGAATACAGCTTTAGATTATCCGGACCTGCCGCTTTTTCTAATGTCTGCGCATTTAAGAGCTTTCTGCACCGCTGGAGCTGTGAGTAGATTAACACTAAAGCAGTGACTCACAAAGCAAATACCAGCAATACTGAGAGACTCAAATGAGGAAAGGACGCTCATTGAAACTCCATTACAGACTCTAAATTAGAGATTTACAGCCGTTTAACATCATTCTGTGATTTGCAGCTGAGAATTGCACTACAGCAGAGGCTTCACCTTTGTGCAATAAGAAGATTAGGCTTTGACCACTTGTTGCACTTCAGTCAGACCTGTTGAACCATACCTTCACCACTAACTCTGTAGTTTGACTGCTTATGCAACATTTATGGGTGGTGTTTAAATGTTTGAAGCATTAACTGTTTGGCTGAATCCGAATGCTTCCCCTAGTCTTACAGCTTCTCCCTACCCCTCCAATTGTAGAGGCATTTGGAGGGGTAGGATTGTCCAAAATATATTTTTTAAGGGACATAAGTTTACATTTACATGTAAGTACTGACTTTTAGTTTTAGCATGACCGTCTTCAAGTTATTAAACCAATGCTATGCATTTCCGAGCGCTAGCAGGTCTGTGCTAATGTGGTTGACAGGCGACTATTGATGACATCATCGAGTGGGAGCAATGTCCGAGTTGGAAGACACTATTTTTCCATAACTGTCCGTTTGGAGGGCTAAATGTAGAGTTATGGCGAAGCCGTAGGGGTAGGGGAAAAATTTGCATTCTGCCTTCGACCTCATCCATAGAAAATGGTTTACTTCTGGCTCTAATAAAATAAAGTTAGTTAAGTCGCCATTTTTCAATACGGATGCCGCCATGTTGGAACCAGAAATTGTCCTATGATCTAAGGCAACTTCTCTATGGTAACCACTCTCACCAATCAGGAGTGAGCCTGTTGGAAGTCCACAACCCTACCACTTGAAAGCAGGCAACACAAATCTGTCAATTTTTGAACTTTGAATGAGAGACTACCTACTTTAATTGAGGCATTTGATTGGCCAGTTTATAACTTGAATGACTTGATCTATAGAAAAAACAAAATTAAAAATGTTAGGATGAGTAAGAACATGACAAAGAATTTTGACAAAAATGACGGAGTTATGGTTTTCTATTTCTCACTAGAAATGAACAGAATTTTGGGTTCTTGGAACCAGTTCCTGTCCCCAACCTCCGGGCCACGAACCAGTAGGGTCCGAGGACAGCTTGGTACCAGGCAAGGGAAAAAAGCATACACTAATCAGGGGTCCCAAACTCTCTGGACGTAGACCAGTACCACATCCGGTACCGCGTCGAGCACAGTGTCCAATACCGCGTCTGGTACAGTATCCGGTACCGCGCCCTGAGGGTTGGGGACACGTGCTTTAATTTTAACAGCCAACACGTCAGAAAAACGACAACTTGTCGACGCGGATGGGGCCCCAACCATACGTCTACATATGATGAGTTGGGAGTGACAATGCTTAGAGTTCTCATATACAGTTAACGGTTTGCACTACTCTCTTGTTCATTATTGAAACAGGCTCAAAGCCCCTCTGCAAGTGGTTTGTCAGCCAGCACCTTCACCCTTTCACACCAATGTGGAAAAAACACCAAAAATGTGCAAGTCTGATCCTACTGTCACCTCAGTGCCACTCTGTCTTCATTAAATATCTAAATGTGGACGCTCAGAGTGCCAACAACATGCACATCTCTGCAAATTACATGTATAACGCAATTAGTTATCGAGAAGTGCAGGAACAGAAAGGTCCGTCTGGTAATCCCGCTCATTAGTGTGTTATGTCATCATTTTTTGCTTTTCAATCTCAAACCAACCCTGTTTCTCACAGTTGACAAGATCTTGACTTGTGTGGAAGTCTTTGTTTGACAGTCCTTGTTTTGTCTGTTTGGTCAGTTTAATCAGCCGTTTTTTCCTCGCAGGAAGCAGGAACCGAGATTAAAACCTGTATTAATGCGATAGAAAAAGAAAAACCTGAAGCACATTGTGTCTCTGAGCTCACTGAGTCACATCAAGAAAATCCAGCTGCGCCACTGTTACAGGAGAGGCGGGGGCAGGCGCAGATAAATGCGGTGATGAGTGGCCCGTGCATGAGACACAGCTGAAGATATATTTTTGGTAAAAGTCACCCAACCTTTGAGGTCTTATTCCTCAGCTAAAGCTGCGGTATTAGTTTTCACTTTAAAGATTACTGTGTGATACCGAGTGAAAAGCTGGGCATTTCTCTTCGGTGAAGCAGGAAGGTTGAAATTGCTATCCACAGGAGAAAGTATCTTAATTCACTATCATCCAAACTCAGGCTGAAGTAAATTGAAATGTCCGTTTCTGGATTATGACTCTGCGGAGCATTGCAAGCTGTTCCGGTTGCTGAGACCATCTATTTAAGAGGCGACTTCTTACAGGGAGACAGAAAACATGTGGCTGAGGCTCTATTACCTCGCTGATTCCCTAACTTTTTTGGAGAGGCTTCAAGTAGACTTTAGACATCCATTTAATGATCTGTAATCCTTTGGCAAATGTACAGCGGCCTGCCAGGCTTTTAAACCAAAACTGGAGACATGAAAAGGCCATAGCTGAAAGAAACTGATTCTAAGAGACAACAAAAAATGTGGAAATGAAATGAGGAAGAGGAGGGCGAAGGGTTCTTAGAAGCCAAAAGCCCTGTCAGGAGGTGAAAAAAAGAAGTAGTCGCCCAGGTTGGGTCTTAATGGAGCCATTGATCCTGTGCCAGAAGAGGACACGCCCAACAGGGGACTGGCTCAAGCGAGTAGACAGGTGTACGCTCGATATCTGTCCCACTTCTTTGACCTTAAAGCTTTTAATCAGCTCTGCTAGGGAGCTTGTCAATCCTGTCAAACAATGAGCGGCTGCAGTGTAGACACAAAACGCTGGTGGTAGTGGTGGTGGTGGTGGTGGTGGGGGCTCTGCATAATGCTCAGAGGAGGAACCTGTATGTGCAGCTCTCTCCACCCCGCCTGTCCGTCACCACACAACTCTTACAGTCCTGCTGTCATGCAACAAATATGGTCACGTGACTCGGCGATTGGAGCTGCATGGATTTCTGCATGGCCTAATGGAGCCGTCGAATCTCCCAGCGACGGGCCGCTTTGTTGATCAATATTAATACACTATCAGGATTTGTCAGGCGCGCTTTCTGCCGTTGTTTCAATCAAAGGCCGGGCTGCGCGGGTTCTTGTAGGCTCCCTCCGCGCATTCAGAGTCCAAGCTGCGAGGCCGGACTGCAGCATATCTTTTAACTCGGGATAATTACAGCAGCAGTTTGATTGCAGTTAATAGCACAAGCTGTCAGCGGAGCAGACACACAGCAGTCATACTGTTCCATTTTGACCACACTCAAACTGCACTGGATTGGAGCAATTATCTCTGGGGTCTTAACTTCAGCTCATTTTTTTTCTCTTTTTTTTTATCCAGTTTGGTTTTTATTTATTGTCACCATGTTTAAGTAAAAATGATAATTTATTTTTCTTCAGCAAAAAGTAGTAGACTTGAAGTTTATTTTATTAAGTATGCTATAGTCTATGTATATGTTGTGTAGTGAGTATGCTAACTGGAAATGTATTCAGACTAAATTTGAACATTTTAAGTTCACAATAAATAGATAGTATAGTACCTAATTTTTAGTATACTTGTAGTAAACTTAAACTACTTTTTACTAAGGATATGCTGTCTTTTTTGTACTAATTAAAGCTGAAAGATTTAATAGTGGAACATATCTATGAAAATATTTGTGCACTTTGTGGTACAAGCTACATATAATACAAGATATATATTTAATATAGATATAATAGTATTCTGTAGGTACCCCTCAAATTAAAAGTCTGCATTTTTGGCATTACAGCCCATGTAGTTTAGACATCCAATTTTTTTGTAACAATTAAGTGTAAGACCTCCATCGATTAAAAATGGCTGCCATTTTGGAGTCAACTACTTTGTAACAATTGAATGTATGACTGCCATCTTTAAAAATGGCTTCAGTTTTGGAGTGATTATGTTTCAAACAATTGAATGAATGGCTCCCATCTTTAAAAATTGTCACCACTTTGGAGTAATTATTTTTGTAACAATTGAGTTTATGACCGCCATCTTTAAAAAAAATAGCTGCCATTTTGGAGTGAATATGTTTGTAACAATCAAATATGGCTGATGTCCATAAAAATTGTTGCTATTTTGGATTGAATATGTTTGTAATAATTGAGTTTACGGCTGCTATCTTTAAAATTTTCGGATCAAATAGGTTTGTATTATTGAGTGTATGAATCCGACCTGTTCGTAACAATGGAGTGTTTTCCTGCTTTCTTAAGAAATTGCCGCCATTTTTGATTTTCCTTGTTCTTCTCTGAAAGAGGGGGGTTCTAGCGTATATCCAAGGCAATACGCCAATTTTTTCTGGTATACCAACCTAACTGGCTCCACTAAAACTCCACTGCTTGGGTTTTAAACAGCAACATCTGCACTTAGTCAAGAGGGGAAAAAATACTTAATTTCCTTCCTTTTTTTCTGGTCCAAAGCCCACCCACCGTGGCATTTTCCACATTAAACCAAAGTCATTCAGTGATTTTGATTAATCAAACCTTTCCAGTCACAGCTTAGAACCATTTCTGCACACAGTGCTCACTGGGTTTTTGCAGAAAGGCTTCTGTATTCTACGTCTCTGCATCAAAAGCAATGATTTGATATCTGACAGCCACTGGAGGCTGGAGTGAGTCGTACCACTCCGCTAGGTTTCCAGCCTGCCTCCTCTTGCTGTGGCTTTGTGGTTCATGACTCCGTGCCAGTTGCTTTTCTCTTGAAAGACCGATGCTATTATTTCATGCTTTCTTATAAAGCGTTCCATCAACAATGTCCCAAGATGAAGAAGTAAAGTTACAGAAGCTTGAAAAATAACTGCCCATAAAATTCCCTTGGCTAAAACTCTTATTAAGTCTTTAAAAGTTGTTCACTTTTGTTTGTTCAGTCCTGTCAATTCTGCATTGAATGCCCCTCTACCCAGTGGGTTTTTAAGAAATGGTTTGGAAGGCAAGATCTAAGATATATTCCATGAAACCGTGTGAGACTTAATGTGCCGAGAGACGCCAAGGAAGCTGTGAGAAAGTGCTGTGTGTGTGATGCAGCTCAAAGACTGCTGGGAAAGACAATACTTGATTCCAGCTGGAAAGCACATGCAGCAGAATATGACCATAGTCCTGCGATGTGGTGAGCATTCCAAGGGTTATATGTATGTGGAACATGGAGCCGTGCTAGCCTTGGAAAGACGGGCTGTGGTCGTGGTTTAGGAAATGGTTCAGCTCGGGTCTCTGAGTTCTGCTGGAAACCACGAGATTTCATTGAGGTTTATGATCAAAACACGCGTTGGAAAAGGAGAATGTGACAAAAGGGGACAGGATCCAGCCTCCGAGCAGAAACCCGAGCGTTCCCATGTGGCGCGTTTTTGCCTCAACCTTGTGTTTTTACTTAGACTTCATGCTTGCTGTCAATGCTCCTTTTCTCATTTCAGCCACTTGTGTATGAATCTACCCTGGGTGTAATGATCCAGCAAAATTTGGAAATCGTGCTGCAAATGTCACTGTTGCATTGCAACAGGAAATACTTATCAAAATGTGCATCCATTACCAAGAGGGTGGAAAGTTATTTACATGGGGTGATAAGGTTGTATGCTCTGAGAGGAAGTGAGGTTAGCTGTTTTAACTTTAAAATGTGAAACAAAAGCATGCAGTCTTTGCTGCAGGTCGGAAATTAGGAAAATATGTGATAGGCCTGCAGAAGAAATCAAAAACTTATCGTAATCGTGGTGTCAGCCTGTGCAAAACGCATGTCTCAAAGGATAGCATAAACTGCGATAAATGCTGAAATCTTTACATATATGCTAAAACAATCTAATAGTCACTTGACAGAGTTAACAAATCAAATAAAGCTTTTTATACATTTGACCAATTGGTTGTACCGCTTCACATCATAGAACCCCTTAATCCTTGTTTTTTTGGTTAAGTATGAAAATGGGTCCATTTTGACCCAAACACAATATATGGTTTAATGTTAGGTGGCTGCCTCCTATGTAGACATGGCTTACGTGGAGTAGAACCTAAAACTGTTGCAGTGAAATGGAAATGATGCATGACGCTACGTTCACACCAGACATGTGAAGTCGTGTTTAGCACATGGTGTTCATTAGGGCTAGGAATTACTGGGTACCTCACCAAGTGATACGTAATACATGGCGCATGATATCATGATACTACGATAATTGGTAAAAAAAAACAAACAATTTTTTTAGGGAAATATATCCCCATTTATTTCTTAGCTTGAACACAATCATAATAAACGTGTCTTATTTTGTGCAACAAATAATGGACACTTTTGTGCAGCATTGCTTAAATGAGTAATACTATGTCTTTGACAAGCTCTGACACCAATTGAATTAGGGTTATCTGTAAAAATTAGTGTTAACAACAGTAACTATGAACAGCAGTACCACCACTTAGTGTAAAATTGCTGTAAACAACTGAACAAAATTAAAATTATTCAAGTTGCTGTTAGGCACATTGTTGTCCGTGACAGCCGGTCTCGCAAGGCGCGACCCCTACTTACTTCTAAATTAACATTCCACCAAAAAAAATAACGTTTTACAGCCTCTTCAAACGAAAATAAAAGATGGATACTTGATGAGAATCAATGGCAGAACTAAATATCATGATATATCCCAACATCGATATTTTGGCACACCCCTAATGTTCACACTGGACAAGCAGGGCACGGCTTTTCCGTTTTCTCTGGTTTACTAGCACATGTCCGCCACCCACAGTTGGAAAAAGCTTGATGCTAAATGTCAAAGTCCTGTAAATCTTGCTATGCTGCCGGACACTGGCACCAACCTTCCACCAGAGGCAAGGTGGGGTTCAGGGTCTTGCCCAAGGACGCTGACGCATGGATGGGCAAGGTGGGAATTGAACCCACAATCTTCCTATCAGGAGTCGACCGCCCTACCGCTGCACCATGGCCGCCCCAATTAACTTAGACTTTTCATAGAACCCACGTTGCAGAGAAGTTGAACGTAGTTTTAGTATCATATTGTCATTACAATACTGGTTATTAATATCTCAAATCACAAGTTTTTCCTGTATCTTGCAGCACTAATCCATGCTCAAATGATGCAACTTCAGGCTGAAACTCTTGTTTGTTTGGGTTTAATTGTTTCCGCACATGCACAGAGCTGTTACAGCAGCCAATCCTCTTGTGATTTGCACATTCGGATGTGATGCGTGGTCCGGTAATCAGCCGAGGAGCGGTTGCGACATGGCTTTGGAGTAAATGCACAGGATCCTGCGAGCCTCGCGGTGGTCGTGACTCAGACACATATTAAGTGTGCTTGTTAATTGATAGCAGACTGGGGCTCCAGCCCGCTGCCCACTCCAGCTGGAGTGTGAATTCCCTCTCCTGTATGTTAATGGACCTGCTGTAGATATGGCCGCTGAAAAATAGCTGCGCTTTAGCAAGCGGAGCGGCGTGCGCTCTGCCCCTGCTGTCCTGTTTGTGTCCCTGCCACAATTATAAATGAACTTTGATAGCAGGCCACTCTCTTCTCTTTTTCACTTTCTGCACAGCCTTAATAATGCAGAATGCGCTTCCGTTTATTGCATGGAATCTGCTGAGGCAGCTGCAATAATCCAGGAAGTGTCAGTGGGGAAGAAAAAAAAAAAGAAAAAACACAAGTGACACTAATCAAGTTGTGATTGTTTGGTCTGTTTCTCTTTGGGTTGTTTCAAACACCACCTGTCATGCAGTGTGCTGCTACTCCTTATCTTTGCTCCAAACCTATTTATCCTCCAAATGCTTCCGTCTTTGCCGAGTGTAATATATCAGCCTGTTTTTGTCAACGAAAGGGGGACAAGAAAAAAAAAAACACTGCAAAGGAAAGGTCAACTCAGGTCATACACTGAAAACAATGTTCCGCGCAGAGTATTTCTAAAGGTCGCCTTGCATGGGGCGGGGTAGATTTACCCCCTTTTCCCTGCTGTTTTCAGTATGCATGCAAAGCATTTCCGTTTCAAGTTTGCAGCCTTTTGCAATCTATAGATCACTTAGTAGTAGCTGAGGAGCGGTTTGATGGTCAGAATCTTAATAATTCCTGCAGTCTACAACACAAGTTTGGTGCAAAATCATATGGAAATATCCAGCATTTGAACTCATCTTTACTTTACTTGTATACAATGCAGTCGATGTTGTGAGGGAGATTTGTGGTGCACAGTTGTCCAGGGCCAGACTCTTCCTCAGCACTTTTTGGCAGGACTTTGTCTGCATTTCACGCCGCATTTGTGCAGTCCACAGCTGTAGTGTCGGGTTCTTCTGCGGATCTGACTCAGACACAGCCCCACCCTCTTCTGAACATCCCACCCCAAAGGGATCTTTATGGATAATCCTTCCTGATTCACTGTTTGGTTTTCATTTGATGTTGTAGGTGCTTACATCAGTCTTACTGGCTAATGAAATCAATGTGGAATCTAAATGTGCAGTGCCCCATTTAAAAATCAATATTGTTCCAGTTGATCAATTTGTAAAATACTTGAATTCATATGAGAAATATATGGTTGACATTATATATATATATATATATATATATATATATATATATATATATATAAATATATATAAAACTTTTGTAAAAGAATATTTTATTTTTCTTATGTAGCAACCCTTTAAATTGAAGTCTAGTTAATTATTCACACCTGGTTTGAGTTAATTAGTTCAGCTGCTTTAATTCCAATAATTCCAAACCCTCAGTCTATGTAAGTCAGAGGTTTTAGGTACTCTTTGTCAGATCCTTCCTTCCTGCCTTTTGGTGTTCTTGTATTCATGGTTTGGTTTGCAAATGTTCTTTTTTGGTCATCTTTAGGTTGTTTTTCTTCTTTTTATTGAGTTGTGTTTTATTTAATTTAGTTTCAATCCTTCATCAAACATTTTCTTGACAAAATTTAAATTAATATCAAATTAAGACTCACATGATGCCATTAAGAAGAAAAATGTATATATATGTATATATACTACATCAAAACATACAACATAAAAACACACTGTTAGAATTCTCTGAAGTTGCTCAGCAGGATTCTAAGAACGCACTTTCCAAAGCACCGCCTCATTGAAATTTCCACAAACCAAACGGTTCTGGCAAAACGATCTAAATTCAATTACAATTGCAGTCTAGTTATATGTACACATTTTATTTTAAAAAAAAAAAAAACTCTTATTAATATTAATATGATAAAAATGCCAGACAGGAAAAAATATATTTCTCTTATCTAAGAACTGAGCAACTTTTACTGTTTTATACATTAGAAATGATCTAATTTTAAACTTTTATTATGTTTTTAAAAACAAATGAGAAATTTTAAATGCAGCATTTTAAAATATTTAGAAAGGACTGAGATGGGTCGAAGTAAAAAAAAAGCGTTATTCGTCTTAACTATTTATTGCTGGTTTATTCAGCACTTCTCCATGAGTTTTATATGTTGGGAGTTTCAGTTCCTCTTTTTTGTAGCGTTTCTCTTTCTTAGCGATTGAATGATGTTTTGTGGTTTTCTGCCTAAAGCCTCTTATGTTTTTTCTCTTCTCCTTTATAGTGAAAACTTGATATTTTTCTGGTCAAACGCCAACTTTTGTCCTGTTTTCTTTCTTACACAATGAAAACTCCCTTTGTTGTTAGCAGTTTTCTATTTAACCTCATCCAAACAAGCCCCGCCCCCCAAAATTTACCCCTTGTATGTTATCAGCATACATGCATTTCAAAAAGGTCATGATGTGAGCATGGGAAATGTGGTATGTAACCTAAAACAACGTTGAATGTTAACCAACGGTTGGCGCATGCTAACTTAAAGCCCTTCTTTACAGTAAAACACAATTTCTTGGTGTCGAATGATCTAAATGAGTTGTAGTAAATTCCAACTTAAGCACATGATTCAGTTTGCTGTTAACAAACCAAACATAACACTGGAAGCAGTTCTCGCTTTGTGGCAATAATGGTGCACATGTTGAATTTACCGTGTATCCTTCTACAAATCGTACAGCCTGATTTGGTTTTAGCTTCAGCTGGAAGAAGGTCTTTTGGAGAGAACTTCAGCTCAGCAGCAAGACATTTACTTGCTAGTTTGGGACATATGGAAGATGTTTTGGTTCAAAGCGAGGCAAAAATATGACTAATCCCGAAATGCAAGCAGGGGATTGCAGCAATCAAGGATTACAGGTGCAAAAGGACAGAGTGGAGGAGCGGAGAGCAGATACGAGGCTAGCTGCCGCTGTCGATGTTTCAAATCAAGTCAGAGTTAAAGGAAAATCTGCTTCCAGAGGCTTTGAATTATTGCAGAAAGCGTGGATGAATTTTCTTCAGAGCTGAAGGATGGCCTGCAGGTTGGAGGGGCAAGCCCTCGTCTGCAGAGGGTTTTGTTGTCACCGTGTTACCACGTTAAAAATCACGCATGAACATAGCTTTATCGACGGCCTGTGCCAACACAGAAATTTCCACGGGAGGTTTGTTGCCCGCAAGCATCGTCTCTCCTCCTCTTTAATATCCTGAGTGCTGTAATCTCCTCACCGCAGCTGACCCTCAGTGTGTCACTCTCACTGCTAACTCGCCTTAACTCCCCCCAAAATCCCCTACATCACATTTATGTAACCCTGGCTTTAACTCCTCCGCGCCGGTACCTGCTGCCGCAGGAGCTCGGCTTGTCTGAAGGGATAATGCATCGCTCCAAAGTGCGTATGTGGCCTCCTTTTTATTTATTGATCAGCAGTGAAGACATCCAGCAGATGTCCTTGTTTGAAAGCCCTGGGAAACTTCTGGAGATATCGCCAGTTGTGCACCAGAGCTGAGCCCGTACCGCCGATGAGAGGCTTTGTTGACTAATTGTATCGTCTGTTGTAAACGCTCCCTGGTGCTTTGGCCCGAGATCTTCCTGATAAAGCGTGTCATTATGCGGCGGCTGTTGTTCTTGTGTTTCTGACACCGCACTCGTGCACCTGTTTTCCTTTCATAGTTTCACTCACACAGGCCCGAACACTTGGCCCCATTCATATCCCAGCTTCGCCCTCCCTTTCACTGGGAGGCTGAACTGTTGTTTACTCACAAGTCGCTCGCTCTCAGGTGTCACCGGGTGATGTCATCCCGCCGTTTGCTCAGGTAACGTCAGCGTTGTGTATTCAGTGTCATCGAACCGAAACCGTGGTGGCCTTGTTTGGTTAGGCCGCGGGGTGACGGAGGCGGGTCAGCGCTCACTGACGGCGTGTTTACACTTGATACATGCTGCCACCTACCCTGCACGCCGTCTCTTTCTGTAGGGCAAAAACCTTATTTTCGCCGCAGCTTTGTGTGTCATTCAAAGACAACTAAAATACCAGATTGCTTCCAGCGTCTTTCCTATCAGCGATGAACGAAAGTGTTAATTACAGAAAGTCCAAAGGTGCAGTTGCTTAATGAAGATGGTATCTCAAAAGCAGCACTTTTCCATCAAGGTTCGGCTCTTCCAAATTGAGTTGTTTTATTCAAGGATGAATCATTATCTCGCTGAACTGAGATGAAAAGCTCTCTTGCAGGAAAACTAATGCATCCCTTTGACAAAACCTTAAAAGCTCCTCGAGGGCCGCCGCGCCTGTTTGTGCCTCCCATCTTTTATGGCCGAAGAAGCAAAAGGATGGAGCGACGTTCGCTCTGCGCCGCTAACCTGAAAGACAATTCTGCAGCACCTGGTGGGGAAAACACATGTTCCGGGGCACGGAGTCGTTTCGTCTCTCACTGCAGCTTAAAGCAAACAGTTAAAGACGAAACCCACAGGCGCAGGGGGCGGCAACCTTTAACACAGATCCACACATTCCCACCTCAACTTGTAGAAAAGAGAAACTGCACTTCAGTTTTTGTAGCCAATAAATCCTTCATTTATAAAGTGTAAGTTTTAATTATTTACAATAATTTAACTATAACAGTGTAAAATTGCTATTATATTATTTTTGACAGCAGTACATTCAAGTACCTTTCAAAATAAAATGCACCCCGTGTCAAATAGGATCCTTCAACAAGACTTTAAATAAGATTGAGTTTCAACTGATTCTAATAATAAATCACTAACAATTGAGCGACAGTTTGTTATACAGATCATAATCGAGCAGGAGCCAGATACTCCTACATTATTGTTAAGAAAAATACACAATATTTATGTTTTTGTGATCATGAAAAATCAATTATGAAATGAAGATTTGGAATGTTACAATATTGAATTGCAACAGTGTCTTCATGTTGCATCTTTTTTTTATTGTATTTTTTTATTTTTCACAGCAGGACACACAAGTTCTTTTCAAAATAAAATACTCCAAGCAAGACAGTCAAACATGATGATTTTTGTTATCAGGATTTTGGTGCACCACCATCATTTTTCTCTTTTTACTTTCAAATATAAACAATTTTGAAGTAGAATCTAATTATTAAAAAAAGAAAAAAGAAAAACATTAAAAACAAATTGAGCTTTTGAATCTTGTTTTTTAAGATTTGAGCCACAAAACACATCATTCCAAATAATTTTTGATTGCTTTAAAGTGCCTTTTTTTAAAAACTTTAACCACTTTAGAGTTATTTTTTCAAAATATATGAGTTTTGGAGACTTTTATTTGAGTAACTTTACAACAAAAACACAAATTTAAAGAATATTTTTACAGAATTTCTATTACATCATTTTACTCTGTGGATTGACATTTTTATTTGAATCATTAGAATTTTTTTTTTAGAACTAAAGAGCCACAATAAAGGGATAAAAGATCCACATGAGGCTCTGGAGCCACAGGTAGTAGATCCATGTTCTATAGGGGAGAGGTGACCTGCAGACACCGCCGCTCAGGAACCTTTTGGTGTTTTAACCATAAGGCTAACTGTAATCCTAATCTTAACCTTCTTTCTGGGTCCGTGCAGCCAAGAAAAAAAGTTCAGCCCTGGCCACATGTATTTAGAAAATGACAATAGTAACAATAGAAAGTAATAATAGTTACTTTCTGAAACATTTTGCCACCTTTTTGCTTAGTTGTCTGACGTGTGCATTTTGGAGGATTGATAAAGCTCTCAATGCCTTTTAAACTTGTGTAATGTCAGCTAAAAAGTGTTTTTTTTATTTATGTAACATCACCTTAGTTTAAAAAAAATGACGAAACTTAACTAACAAACTTTTTTCTTCAAACCCCGAGAGCCATAATGATATCGGTATGGGGCTCCAAAGCCTCAGGTTGCAGACCCCTGCACTAGCATCTTCCCCAGATTGGGAAATTGCCAGATGTAATAAATATTCCCGATAATCATTAACGTTCCTGGCGCAGCAGATGCTAAATTGTCCTCCATAAGCGAACATGTTGTACAAAGAAACATTTCAAATTTGAAGCAGATAGAGGGAAATCAGGAACAGCTCTACTAAGCATCTGTTCCAGTGAGCGCTGCTTTGGCTCCGCCGTTTACCCAGGAGACCTGGCTGAAACGCACCAAATGTAGATTAAAACTAATTCTCGGACACATATTGCTCTTTCAAGCGAAACTCAATGGCCTCGGTCAACAGGAAACGACATTAAAAGGAGAAAGCGGCTGCAGCTTGAATGAAGTGTCCTTTCTGGTTTCATCAAAGCTTTTTAGACACAATGAGATAACAGTCAGTCATCCCCAAGAGTCTCGCCATCATTTACCGGGTAAAACATTTGGAAAATCACTTCTCGTTTTTGTAGATCTCCAGATAAATGCGGCTGGATGAGCTCTAAATTACTAAAACAGAAAAAAAGAATTCCACCAGGGGAATAAACAAGCAGCTAATAGGAGGTTTTGCGAGTGCATGAGCTCGTGGATTTGGACGCCTCTCAAGCACCCCATGTGTGGTCACAGAAACAGGGGGGGACAGACTTCTGTGCCATCGCCGTGGGAACTGGGACTACATTAAACAGTCATTATCCCAAGTGGCTCAAGCCATGTTTTATCCATCAGCATCCCACTTAAATAACAGTGGAGTCACCAAAGCAGAGAAGATGATGACGAGAGGTTGATGTGTCTCGATGTGACAGGCTTTAAAGTAGCACTTGGCTACGTGTTTATATCCAAACACACCGTAGAGGAGCTGCAGTAGACGGAGCCGCCAGCTCGCCGATGACCTATTTGCCCGAACGTCTTTACGGCGTGGGTGCCGGTCGCACAAAAGCAGAAAATGTTCCCCGTTCCCTTTTCGGGAGGCAGTTAAGTGCTCCGTCCTCTGGAAAGTGGAGCTCTTTTTCCATCTCCACCCCCGTAAGAAGAAAACATTAAGGCTTCCAGAAGAATGCGGTTTAATGACATCACATGGTTGTGCCCGGTGGAGCTTTAAATAGAAGACATTAATGAGAGCTTCTTCTAAAATATGCATTTAGTTCTAGTTAATCTTTGCCTTCCTCACATTGCTGCAGCTCGAGGTGAATTGTTCTGAACTTTATCAGACCGAGGCATAAATGGATTTCTCTGGATGAACGTGCAAAAAGAGCCAATTATTGTGTCTCTCGAAAATGTTGTGGGCTAGAAATGCGTAAAGAAAAAAGATGACTGTTGCATGTCAGATGGAGGAGTTCTTGTAAAGTAGAGTTTTAATGGAGTTCTTTTAGATTTACGCATGTAATTAATGCTGTTTTTCTGGGAAACGCAGTGGAAAATCAAATCCAACGTATTTGCCGCTATACAGAACGCACCGGATTACAAGATCAGTGAATGGTCTATTTTTGAACCTATGTCATATAAACACTGTAAAAAGGGAAACATTTGGATCAGTTTACTAAAAATTTGTCACATTTTGGTCAAATTACATGTTTGAGTTTCGTAAAACATCAACTCAAAAATTTAAATTAATAATCAATTAATTAATTTTAAATGTAACAAATTCCAGAACTTTTGGTCATTAATCCAATATTTCACTTTTTTCAGTGTAAGGTGCACCAAACTAAAAGGCGCTTCATGTTAGCCATGTTAGAAGCGTTAGCCGCATTAGCGTATTCACAATACCTGTAACTCCCAAGTTTGTTTGCAACATGTAAGAAAACAGGCTGAGACTATTTAGAAAAGCCTTACTATAACTATACTAACTCTCAACCTTTATTAGTTACTTGCAAACAAGACACAAACAGTCCAAGACTGCTAGCGCGATAGCATTTTTTCAGTAACACCCAACTTTGTTTACAACGCGGACATTTTGACAGAACATTAAGTACGCTATTGAATGCTTGTTGCATGTTAAACCAGGCTGAGCTTTGACCAATCAGGGGACTCAGATTTTGTAGTGACAAAAGGATGCCATCCCTTTTAATTCACGGAAGTGCTTACTGTTTAAAAATTGATCATGGAGGAGAAAATAATAACTGCGTTTTTGTTCCCAGCTGGAATTATGTGACACAAAGTCTTTCGAATATCGGAATAAAGCTGAGAAAGGAACATTTTGCACTAAGCCTCCTGCAACTTGCCAGTAGTGCTGGTAACAGTGGCAATATATATGTTCAAATGCTACAATTTAATCAGAAGAAATATTTACTTAGTATACTTTCTATACTACACATACATGGTCTATAGTAGACTTGCTCTCAAGTGTGTTTTATAGTGTAAAATAAATGGTATATTTTATGTTATTTTTGAACTAATGTTCTGTTTTTTTCTCATTTGATTGTATGCGGAAACATTCAGAGCTCTTTCAGGTGAAACTCCTCCAGTTTGGCATTGTGCTGGACTTTGTCCGCACACTGTAGAGAAGCTGAAGGCTGTTATATCCCGCATGCCATATGCAAACAACACAAGGCCCATGTTTTTCCATGCAGACGGGCCTTATTACAGCTGAATGTTGTGTGCGCGGCTCTGAGCCGAGGCCGTTGGAGTCTTGCTATCAGTGCGCGGCCAGACGGTACAGCAGCTGTTTTAATAGCAGCCCTTATGTCCCCTCTGATCCAAGTCGACTCACCTGGCAGGATTCGAGCTTCCCTTTTTCCATTTGCTGCCAGCTTGGACATACTTTGTGCTTTGTGTGTTCGTCCTGTTGCTTCTCCTTCCTGAAGCAGCTCTCTCCTCACTGGCAACTCTTTCAGTGGTTTCTACCCTTAGAGCATCATTGCCCCCCCCCCTCTCCACTCACTCTCTTGTCAGTGTGAGAACAAAGGAGCAGCACAAACAATAACTCCAACCTGCTTCAGCCCTTCAGCACACCTGCAAATCTCCCCAAGCTTCCTCTTTGTCCTCCTCTCCTCCTCTCCTGTTTTGCATCTGCACTTCTTTACCGGTCTTTGTTTCAGCTCCAGAGCTGCAGCGCTAATGCCTCTTGCACAATTGTGACTTGTGGCTTTACGACTCCGTCATGTAGTCAATAATTATAGACCCATTGTGTTCTTAGCCAAGACTCCAGCAGTCCTCAAGGGGAGGAGGGGGGGTCCCGGTGGGCTCCTTCATGGAGAAGATTTGGGCTCTTTTGTGTTCTTCATGCAGCTTGCTTGGAGCTCAAATATGGAGTTCTGTCCCACAGATTTGGTCCAAATCGGTGGAGAATTCTCAAGTTTGGTTTCAATTCACATTCTCAGAACGAACCAAAAGCAATTACCCAAAAACGTCCTGCAGTTCCGACAGCGGTTTCTCTGAGGTACTGGCTGAAGCAAGTTCTGACCAGAAGGTTAAAAAAAAAAGCACAAATAAAAAACCGGTTCGCCCCTCTCACGCTCCAACTTTCATAACTAGCTTCTTCCCCTTCTCACTGCACCACCTATGCCCAAACCTTTTTTGTGACCCGCACTTCCGACAATTTCTGTTTTTCTGCCAACTTCTTTACTATGGTGAATAATCCATAGGGATTTACACTGAAGTGAACCGCACCAGAGTTCACTTGCAACAAACCTCCTTTGTTAAGGCTTTAGCACCAGAGTATTAGCTCTGGAGTTCTTACAATTACTGTAGCTCTATAACCGCTTACACAACATAATTCCTGTGGATTCTGAAGTGAAAAACGTTTTGTGCTAATATGCAACAATTTATATTTGTGGTGCAAAGCCAACATGAAAAGAATCTGCTACTTTATGTTGACTGCGTAGACGGTCAAGGAGATACGGTATGTCAAAGAGCGACGTCTTCGGTGTTTAAGAGATTTTAAAAATAAAAAAAGGACAAAACATTGAGTCCAGGGGTGTCGAACATGCACCGTATCTTTCCCGGCACATGGGTTAATCAGGTCAGTTTTGAAGAGAAAAAAACCATTCCTGTGGCGAGTTATGGTTCTTTAAAGAAACGATAAAAATACACAATTCCACCACTAGGGGGAACAAAGGAAAAGCAAGTATGACATGACAAGAGTTCAGGAAATAAACAGCATTTCTGTCTGGGTTAGATGCAGTTAATTTGGTTTAATTTTTCAATTTGCACATTTACATTTTATGCAGAGTGCTTAATTTTTTGAGTACTATCTGGATTGCTTCAATATCAGATGTAAAATATTCAGTATAAAATTGAATAAACCATTTTTTTTAGTGAAATGCATTTTGTTTGAAATCATTTGGCTTCTGTGAATGAATATATAATAGGTGATTAAGCTTCTATGGTAGTTGAGGTATTTTTTCCAACTGAGAAAAAAACTAAACAAAAACAAAGCTACATATAACAAGTTGACCAGATGTTATCTTACTGTTCTGGCTCAGTTCAAATCAAATCAATTTTTAATTATAAAGCACTTTTCATTTAACAAAATAACACAAAGTTTCCAACACTGTTTTTTGTTTTTCGCACTTCTTTAAATTCCTGTAATTTTTCCGCTCACTAATCCATTTGGATTCACACTGAACTGAACCGCGCCAGAGTTCACTTGCAACAAAAATTCTCTTGTTTGATTCAAACCAGAGTTTAGCTCAACTTTTTCCACCCGTCCAAACCAAGCAGAAACAAACAGCTCCAGACCAAACACCCCAATGTGAGGGCTCCCTTAAGGAAAGACAGAGACCGGGTATGCGGTGTGTTACCAACCAGCTCAGTCCAACGCTGTTCTAGGGGTGAAAGCTAGGTCCAAATGTATGAGTTTTTACAGCCCCAGCCCTCCCACCTCACTCCAACTTAAGATTAAACTTTAACTGGTGTTGTCACACGGTAAATTGTGTTTTCTATTTCAAAGAAAATCATACTATAGCTGCCACAACTGGTAATCTAAGCTGTGATAAAACGGAGTAAAGCATTGCCCTGGGGTGCACGAGGACACAGGTGGCTCTCAAGGTACAGATGACAAGGTTGCCAGTCCTCTCTGTCAAACTGCATTAGTAAATCAATCTGTCATCTTCAAATCCCCCAAGTTTAAATCTCTATACACGGGCCCCTTTTGATGTGCTCAGACGGAAATGAAAGATGATGTGTACTCAGTAACTTGAAAAGGTTGTCACTTTGTTTTTCTGCGGAGTAGGCAGCAAAGGCGGCGTTTTAGTGAAAGCATATAACAATAGATTTAAATTGCCTTTTGCTCGTAATGCAATGCTTTCCAGCATAAGCAATTCGGCATGAGGGTTATGCGCCCGCTGTGGGAGAGGAAAGAGGAAAAAAATACATTGTTAATCTCAATGGTCTTCCACCCAGAGTCTGCAGCGTTTCCTCTCTTCACGCATGTATTGTGCCCTGATGTCCTTCGGCTGATTACCTGCAGCTTTTACAAGTCAAATCCGAACATAACTGCTGCCGCTGCTGGAGGCGACCAGCGCTGCTCCCAGCTCCACTTCAAATTCTTCCAGAGTTCACCATCAGGTACCGCCCTCACCGGGTGTTTACAGAAACCGATCTCTCTTGGATTCCCTTGTTTTAAAGCCCCCCGAGGAAGCTTTAGCAGCAATTATCCATCACTGTGATGTAGTTACTTAGTGTTAAAGTGCTTTCTAGCATATGTGTTTTGGACCCATAGCATATTTTCTCTGCCTTTATGACTGGATTCGCTGTTGGTTTTTTACGAGTCCGTCGTGATTAAGGCGAGAGTTTCTGCCTCTCTTCCTGTGGGTCCTTGTCTATCAGTAAAAGATAATTATAGCAGCTCCTGGTTGTAAAAACACGCTCAGTCGGAGGTTGCCGGACGAGGAAATGGGACATCATCAGAGTTCACCTGGAGAGGACCATAAATCAGAGCCTGACACCACAAAGACGTCAGTGCTGAACAAAATGGGGAAGAGTTAAACAATTGATTGTTGTTTTATCTGTTGGCACTGAGGACAAAAAGCGGGAATTTTTACAAAAAAAAAAGTTTTTATTTACTAATAATAATATATACTGTATGTATGTGTAAGTGTATATATATATATATATATATACACTGTACGTGTGTGTGTATATATATATATTATACGATTTATTTTTAAACAGCTTAAATTGCTAAAATAGCAAAAGTTGTTTATTATAATTTGTTCATCAACTTTATAGAAATAGTTTTCATCATTACAACCAGAGTGTGGGTTCAAACTAGGCCTGCACGATATGAGAAAAATTTGTGATATGCAATATCAGTGTTTGAAACAAATAAAAAAACAAAAATACTAATACATTTCGATTTCACTGTGAAATGTGCATAGAAAGCTTTATTTGATTCATTACTTCAAACCACAAAGAGATAGTTTAGCATTTGTGCAACCAGATACCACTTGTATCTCCTTTTGCGGTAAGCATGCCACACTGGCCTGATACCGCGATGGCGGTAATTTTGCGGTTAATTGTGCAGTTCAAAGTACCATCGTTCAAACTTGGTTAGACACTCCTCAACTTAATTTCTGGCCTTAGAAAATCACTGTTTCTTTTAAGGAATTTTGTGATACATGTTAGTTTATCAAGAGTATTTTGGGGTATTTTTTTCAAAAATCAGATACTTTATTATTTCAGCCAACAAATCAGCCAAATCAATCAAATTTTCTTCATTATTCTGATAGAAACTTCCTTTGCTGGTGGAACTAGAGACAAACATTCCATGAAATCAAAACACCAATACACTCAATGAAGTACAAACAATGCGGATACAGGTAAATTTGAGGTTTGACTAAATAAAAGCATAAATAAATAAGCAGATTTGGGAAATTATGTGTACAATTTACTTTTCCCACAACTTTTTGGTCACAGTTTGTTTTGATGTATTATTTGCGTATTACCAAACAAGCATAAAAACCTGAAATTAATGAGAAATTCTTATTTAATTTGTTAATAAGCAAGTAACAATAAAGGAAAACTGTTTAGTTGGCTAAAACTAAGCCTTGTGTAATGTAATAAAACAATAAATCCTTCATAAATGTAGCACCACAATGCTGTAGAGATCAGACGAATGACTTTCCCACAATTTGGTTTAATGACTTATATGGTTCAGTTTTAAACTTAGAATTGGTACATCCTTAGTACTGTATATTTACATGAACCCCCAATAAGGTTAATTTTCCATCCTTTCTAATGGATCCTTTTGTTTGTTCATCCAAACTCCTCAAAGGCACAGACAGTAAAGAAGAGGTAATTGCTGGGTTTTTAATATAGCTAATGTGTGTGTTCATATTGTTTTTATTGCTTACACAGGACTCCACATTGTTTCTTTTAATATGAGCTCCAGGCAGTGGTTGAGTCATTTGCGAGTAAAAAGTAATTAAAATTACAGGGGGGCTGCTGGTGTGTTGCTGGGTAGGTGGAGGGGAGCACAGCAGAGCATGACTTGGCTGCTAGCATCACCGCCCTTGTACTCATTCATTAGTGATGCCGTTCTTCTCTGTGGATCCTCCCATCTCATCAAAAACAGGACGTTTGCAGACAAAGACGGGGCTGGATGGATGTGCCCATTATCATAATAACACGTCCTGCAGCATTTACGCTCAACAAACGCCGGGTTACACATTTAGCATGGACACAAGGGGACGAATGAGCGAATGCGAGCGTGACTGCATGAGATTGTGCTCCCACTAATGTTTTGGCTTTCAGTTCATGAAGTTCTGCTTTCCCTTTGTAACAAATGTTTCTCTTTTGTGTGTTTAGCCGGCAGTGGACAGGTCGTTCAGATGGACTCGGCTAAGTCCGGATTCGTGGGTTCCCAAGTGGAGCTGCGCTGCATTTTCGTCAACAGTAACCCGCCGGTCAAGGTCTCCCAGGTCACCTGGCAGAAGCTGCTCAATGGCACCAAGCAGAACGTGGCCATCGTCAACCCGGTTCTGGGCGTGTCGGTGCTGTCTCCCTTCAGGGAGCGGGTGAGCTTCAAGCAAGCGACCGTGCGGCATCAAATGTCCTCGCTGGAGGACACCACCATCGTGTTCTCCAACCTGCAGCTGTCTGATGAAGCAGCCTACATCTGCGAGTACACCACGTTTCCTGCAGGGAACAGGGAGAACATGGTCAACCTGACTGTGTATGGTAAGAACCAGAAGAAAGAATAATGTGAAATGTAAAACGATTTGAAACTGTAAAAACAGCTCTTTGAGTTTCTCATTTGTTTATGAGTCTTACAACTGTCGTAATGGGTGGATACGAGTGAACCCTCAAACCTGCGTATGCTATACAGGTGGCCCACACAAAATATCAAGGTCATGGACCGCTTGGTGAGCCCATGGAGTGAAAATGGTTGCGTACATTTTAATCTACTGGTATTTTGCTAGCAATAGGTCATAGCAATAGGTATAGGTCATAGTGATAGTTCTAGGTTCCAGTGATGAGTAAAGGTCATAGTGATAGGTCTAGGCCCCAGTGGTGGGTTAAGGAAATAGTGATAGGTATAGGTCCAAACAATAGGTGTTGGTCATGGCGATAGGTATAGGTCCCAGCAATAGATATAGTTCCTAGAGACAGGTATTGGTCATAGCGATAGGAATAGGTCCCAGTGATGGGTAAAGGTCATAGTGGTAGGTCTAGGTCCCAGTGGTGGGTTAAGGTAATAGTGATAGGTCTAGATCCAAGTGATGGGTATAGGTCCCAGCAATAGGTATAGGTCATAGCGATAGGTATTGGTCATAGAGATAGTTATTGGGTTCAATCCCTGGGGTCTCCACTGATCTCCATCCAGATTGGGTCTTTAGGCAAGACCCTTGACGTTGCTGCCTAACTGGGTCCCTGTGCCCTCCAAGTACAGCGTTGCGTCAGGAAGGGCATCCGGCGTAAAAAACTCTGCCAGATCACTGATGCGAAACAGTAGGTGCTGTTACGCTGTGGCAACCCCGAAAGGGATAAGCCGAAAGGTGAAGAAGAACTGGGTTAGGGTACCCACGCGCTCCGCATCCCGGTACTGGACTGGTCCCAGTTCGCGGACCCATAATTTAATGAGACACGGTTTGGGACCTGATATTTACTGGGAGCAACTGGCACATCAAAAAACGATAAGTTGGGCACAACCAAAATGTCGATTTTTGATGCGGAGGGGTTCTTAATCAGTAATCAATATGTGATGAGTTGGGAGTGAGACTGTGTTGTCTGGACAGGTTTCCTGTTATCTCTGATCTGGAAACACAGGATTCTTATTCAATTCAAACCCTTTTCCCAAAACTTATTAACCTTAGTTATATGATCTTGACTCTTAAATTAAGCAACAAAAATACAAATGCATGCAAAGGACAGTTACTCTTTGGTTTTGTTTTTTTTACCAGTGTAAGAACAAAACTGGTTAGGTCTGCCATCTTTATTGTTTTCGTAAAGACTGAGTCATTTTTTGCTTACATTCATCCTTAAAAAAATGTTTAAAAAAAAAAATGAGATGGGATGGATTTTATGGAACTGATTGTGAAATTGTTGCTGCAGGTCAGATGAGTGTTTGTTTCCAAATCAGGTTATTCATCTTGGCTTCAGTTAAGGAACAGTTTCTGTGAACATGTTTCGGCTGGTCTGATGACTCATCGGTGACAAACTGTCATCCGGTCTCTCCTTTACTTTACGCCGAAGTCGAACCTCTTTTTAGGAGTTGGAAATCAGTGTCAGGCTGCCATCTGTCATCTAAATCAAAGTGTAAATGAAAGCTCTGCTTTTCACCGTTATCACCATGACTAAACGTTACAGCAAAAGATCCTGCGCTCAGACAGAGGTCCCAACCCCTGCAGCACCAGGGCGCCGGTTCCATGACCGTGCATGCTGTGAAAATCACTTTGACTCTTCCATGATGTGATGATTGGCGTGTTAGCACCCAAAAGCTGATTATAAAACAGGAAACCGCTGCAGATCGCAGTCAATAAAAATGGAAGGTGAGACGAAAATCAATGAGGCCACTTCAAAGAGTGTCATTTGGCTTCGACGGTCTCATCTTGTGGAGAAACAGCAGAGCTGGAGATGTAGTTTATCTTAGAATGAGGCTGCTTTGAAAAGGTTGTGTGCTGGCTCTGATAAAACAGCTAATTGGTATTTAAGTGCTGCTGTGTTTTCCATTAAGTCCTGGTAAAGGAAAAGGCACTTGGCTTGAGTAGTCTCTGTCGCCTGAGCTTTTTTTTTTGTCAGCTTTCAGTCCCCGTTTCATGTCACTGAGCCTCTCAGGACTCTTTGGGCAGCTCAGGAACCTGCGTGCAGATAACCGTGTTCAAAGAGGCCTCCTCGTAGCTCCCTTTCACTTGTGCGCTCGCTCAGGCTCTAGCTGGCCTTTTGATGTCGCAAAAGTAGATTGCTAATTGGCAACTCACAAAGGATTCAAATTGGATGACTGCGCATTTGGGTAGGCAAGTGGGTTCCACATCTAAGAGCTGACAACTGCTTCGGTTTTGAGGAGGGAAAGAGCCAGAACTTTGTCTTGATCGGAGTTACCGTCCTTTTCTCGTCTCGGCCCCTCACTTTCATTGACTTCAGACACTCCTCTCCACATTAATGAGACATTTCACTTCTCTGCTCGGCTGTAATCATTCACACTTCTGTCCTCCACAGCTCAGCCTCTGACCCGGATGAGTTTGACGTCCACCACCATCGTGGCCAAGACCCCGAGGCGCAAGATGACGGTCGCCACTTGCACGGCGGCCAACGGGAAGCCTCCGAGTGTGATCAAATGGGAGACGAGGATAAAGGGGGAAGCCACCTACCAGGAGACTCGCAACCAGAACGGGACAATGACAGTAAAGAGCAACTACCAGCTGATACCGAGCCGCGAGATCCACAAGCAGAGGCTCACGTGCATCGTGACGTACCGCGGCGAGAGGATATCGGAGAGCGTGGTGCTCAACGTTCAGTGTAAGAACTACATTCTAGTCACAGATGTCTTTCAGATGATCCAGATGAGACTTTATTTATGTCTGACATTTTTTTTCTTTTCATTTTAATATTTAAAGAGAAGAACATAATCAGGGCCAAAATTGTGAGCTTTAATGAGGCAGTCAGGATGAAGAAGTCTTTTTTTTTTTTCCTTTTCTTTACCCTGCTTTACAAAACTATTTGTCAGGTTTGATGTTAATGTTGATGAATGGATGGTGATGGTCAGACTCGGTTCTGGTTGACATCCACTTCCTCTTCCTGCAGACGAACCCGAGGTGAAGATCGAGGGCTTCGATGGGAACTGGTACCTGAACCGGCAGACCGTGCAGCTGACCTGCAGGGCTGATGCCAACCCGCCCGTCACCATCTACCAATGGAAACTGTGAGTCTCCACAAACCTGACTTTTCTGTCACCTTCACACAAGCAGAGATTGTTTTAAAAGAAAGGATGGTTGAAGTGTTTAGTAAAGAGTGACAGACGCTTTTACAGAACAAGGTTTGTTAAAACAAGCATTCGAGATAAGATGAAATCTTCAGCAGAGAACAATGGGACTATTACAACCCCTCGTGTTGCCTGATGAGATCCAGTGATATGAATGCAAACAGAGCAGACATTTCTCAGTCTTTAGAGACCAGTATGCAGGTAGAAAGATGAGAAGACGTTGCAGTTTCTGTCCTCCCTCTGAGGCGCAGAGGGGAGGTCTGAATCTGAGGCAGGAGTCACAGCTGAGGCCTACATACCACGAGGCTGACATCAGGGTTCTGGCCTCGGAGACGGACGCACAGGCAGGAAGAAAATCACTGCCGGGCGGAACGGTATGAAGGTTTTAGCGCTGCGAGGAACCCTGCTGGAATGCCGAACTGTTGTGCTGTAATTCCGCTCATCCAGAGCATTGCTGCGCATCAATGTCAGACTCAAGGTTCAGGAGTTCTCCGGTGGAAACTGAAGCGTTCACTGGAGCGAAGAGAAAAATGCTGCCATCTGTCCTTGGGTTGAGGACAAACGTCGAGAGAGGAAGTGGACATAAAGACCCACTCCAAGAAGAACAGTTTTTTTTTTTTTTTTTCGATTATGCCGCTTTTTGCCTAATTGAAAAAAAAACTGAACATAGTTTCTGCAGAGTGGCAGAATTTGATTAGAAATTTGGGACCATTGGTCCAGAGTAACTCCGCCCCTCTCTGTTTATACACCTTCCCTCTAGATTACAGCCCCTCACAACCCCAACCTAACATTAGCGGTGCAACAAAAATGTCGAGGAGTTGTATATGGATCTAGATCAGGGCCTTCAACATTTGAAGAGCCGATCATGTCGATTTATAACCAGCTGCGTTTCCAGTTGGCAGTTAGCTAGTATTTGGTTGTTGGTCACATGACTCATTTAGTTTTTAAAAAACTGTTTTAATTGCATTTTTGTTAAAAATCACCTCCTCAAACTTTTTTTTTTTTTTATAAATAGGAGTTTTTTTTAATTGTTGTTTCCATTGGGTGAATTTATTAATCGGAAATCCAATTTACTCCATTTAATAGTCAGTGGAAATGTAGTTACTGACTACAATGCAGTAAGTCTTATTTCACCCTTTAGAAAAAAAGGGAACTGACCTGTATTTATGTTATTGTTACCATGAGGATAACTAGAAATTAACCATCTTAATCATTTAGGATCGTCTCAACAAAGTAAATGTATAGAAGAAGTTTAATGTCAGCTGTGAAACAAAAAAGCACAATTTGTTTCAGCCACTAATTTGTAAATCAGAACTATCTAATTCCTATTACCAAATAGTTTAGGCCTTAAAATCCTTGATTTTTTTTTTTTTTAACAAGAACAACAAAATAACAGTAAAAAATTGTTTCTCGTTCTTTTTCAGCCCAAATTAAATATACAAATATCTCTATTTATACAGAGTAATATGAACTCAAAACAAAATTAATTTGTTGAAAAGAACAGCAAATGTGTGCTTTTAAGTAATGTGTGGTTTTTCAATAATAAGAAATTCACTTTTTACTGCACTCCTCAGGTATGTATTCTGTTTGAGTGTACTGATCTCCGATTGGTTTTCTGTGCTATATGGCACTCCAGAATCTGTCAAAATGTTTTAGAACAACTTTGGAGCCACACTACTTGATGAATTGTTGGAGCATTATGGGTATTGTAGTCAGGAGCTTCACAAAGTGATACATCTGTTTTCTTTTGTTTGTTGAGCTTCGTAGTCCAAAAATATGTTGCTTTTAAAAATTAGGAGCATTTTAATTTTTCTTTAACCATAAAGGCACAATGGAGGGGTAAAGCTCAGTGGATTTTCTGTCACAAATCAACTCTTTTTCAAACTGCATTTTTTCATCTGCTCCTGATTCACAACAGTTTGATTAACAAAATACTTACAAATACTTAATTTAGTTTTTTATGTGTCCTCCATCATCAGAAAAACCCCACCATTTACATCAGAGTGGGTTTATAAACAGCATTTCTGCCCTCCTGGTTGAGTTCCTAATGAGCCATGGACAGCTGTTGGAATCGATTTTTTAAAGGGGGGTTTTATGGAGAAATATTTGCAAGAGGAGGAGAGGACAGACGAGGAGGAGGATGAGGGGATGTGATCTGGAAAGACGAGGGCACTGTGCTGACTGATAGGAGAGGACGGCCGTTGCTGCACGGAGAATGAGACGGCAAATGTGTTGTGAAGGTTCCTCTGGGCGCTGCGGTGGGGGTCAGCGCACGCCAGCGACGAATTGGAAGCTTGAAGAGTTTTTCCCAATGATCTGCAGTTCTGAACAGTTTTCTTCTTTTTCTTTTCTCATACATGCAGTTTTTGAGAAAAACATCTGAGCAGCTTTGGATGTTTTTTTTTTCTTCTTCTTCTTTAGAACTTTGAGCTGGAGTTTGCTGCTAAAATAGGTTAATGGGCAGCTTCAGTGGAGAAGCAGAAACTAAAGAACGAGCTGCATCATTTTGGGAATGAAGGTCATTCCAGGCCGCGCTCCTTCCTCGAATCTGCTTTAATGGCGCAGGATCGTGAGTGAGCGCGGGAATACTAAGCGGGATGAAAAGAAGGCAGAGGACTTGTTATCGCTTACAGCTGAATCACTTCAGAGCCAATATATTTTTATTTTCCCACTGAAAAGCATCATTGCAACAACAAAAAAGAAGAAATCTATATTTTATTACTGAACGATCGTTCCAAAGTCCGCTCTAATTAGCTGGCTTGCTTATCTCTTTTGTGAAACTGCGATTCTGTTCGTCACGTTGATTAAAGGCCACAATAAGATCCTTGTTGCTTTGTTTCTTCAATCACCAGTGTGTGGAAGAAGCTGACAAATTGCCTAATTGTCTTCTAAATGATATTCGGGTCACAGTTTGTTCAAAAGTGCAAACGGGCCCGCCGTCTCGGAAAGGACACCGCCTCTTTTATTCAAAAGAAACGGCTGCTTCTGCACGCCGTGAAATTCTGCAGTGAGCAAGGTGATTAAAAGCTTCTGCAGCGACAAAGGAGAGTCATTTTTAACAAAAAAAACATTCTTCTTACATGTTCTTTAATTACTGTTATAAACTCGCACGTATTTTCTTTTTTCTTCTAATCAGTTGCTTTTCACCATCAAAGATTTTGTTTTCAGTACATTTTTTCACATATCCGTCTCTCAGAGAAAACATTTATTCCAGAATAGGAATTTAAAAAATTAATGTCAATCCTTGATTGTGGAATTTGTTAATTAAACATTATAAATCTCTGAAAAACCAAACGGAAGCTCAGAACCAAGAAGCCAGACATTTTTCTCAATATACCAATGAAAACAGATTTTTTTTGGGTGGCATTTTCCAATGACAGAGGACATTTATAAATAAAATTGAGCTTAAAATTGCATTTTTTACTTACTTAGTTATTTACTTATTTTTACAGACAAAATCAATACAAATAAAGCTTAACCTCAAATACAGAAGGGGTTTATACAAATATACTAACCCCCTGTTGTAACGGTAAAATCTATCCAACACGACGACAATTGCCGGAACACCACAACAATACCCGAAGCACAACGACAATAGCCGAAACATGACGACAAAAGCCACAACAAGACAATGTTGTGGCTTTTGCATTTATATGAGCCATGTCTGCCAGAAAAAAAATAGCGTTTTTGAGTATATCTGTATTTAAATGGTTGTGATTTAGAAGCAGATGAGAACATACCGTTTGAAAAACATCACATTTGTGATGTAGAAAATACACTGGGCGGGGCCAGTGTATGTAACTGAAGACGACTAGATCCACGCACATGTGGTGCTAAAACTGTACGGCTGGATGGCTCCATTATTGCTCGCCATTCTTTGCTGCTTCAGTAATGTTTGGTTGGGTTATGAGGGGCTGTAAGCTGGTGGGAGAGAGTGTAAACAAAAGTATGATGGGAAGTGGGGGAGGGGTTGCTCTGTGTCGATGCCACAACTCAGAAATTAATTTCTTATGAACTCCTGCTGCTCTGCAGAAACTATGTCCTAGAAAATGACAATTAATTTTAGCTAATTATAATTAAAAGAGCATTGGGAACACTTTAAAAATAGATCAAAAGATTGGATTGGGATTTTAGGAGTAGAGAAAGAAAATGATTACATTTAGTAAATTGAAATTAGCACTTCTTAATATTTAGTCGGTTAAATCTGGCAGTAGGATATAGTAGATTTTCAATAGTCCCTTTCATTTGGTGTCAAACTGGTGAGAGGAATCCTCCACCTAGGAACCAAAGTTGAAAGAGTTTCTTGACCTCAGGTCAGAGATATAAGAGGCCTTGAAGAAACACACGTGTGGGGGAGGGGCAATTCACTACTATTGTTTTGAAGAAAAAATGGTAGCAGCGCGGCGAGCTCTGAACAAACGTGCAGCTGTGTTTCAAAAGATTACTAAGACGTTGAAAAAGTCCAGAGATGGCGTCCCGACCGTTGAGAAAAAGGGCAGCATTGTTTGTACGATGGAGCTGTTCTACTTCCCACAATGCTTAGAGTGTGGGAGGGCTGCGGGAGGATCTAACTTTGATCTGCAGAGTTTCTCACTTAAGCAGAAGACGTTTTGATTGGAAAGACAAACGTCGCACACTCACAACTGCAAAATCTCTTTTTTTTTTTTTTTTTTTTTGCACCATGAATCCACGATCCAAGTTCCAAGCAAGTTCGTCTCTGACACCAGATCAGGTCTGAGACTCTGTATTCAACAACTGAATCAAACAGGTGAACACACTCCCAAATAGTTGCCACAACAGGAAGTAGATGATGCAGAGACTTTTCTGATCAGGTGGATTTTGGAAAGACAGGAGAAAGATTAAAAAAAAAACTCCACTGGATCGTCTGCCATAAAACAAACTGGAAACTTCAAATCATAACATGTTCAAGGACAAATGTAGCAGCCGCTTATGTAGTAAATCCTACCCTCAATGTGTCATCTGAGTAGAAAAGTAAGAGTTCAGAGAATCTTCGATCCTAGGGGATCCTATGAGAAAAAATGAACATCTTCAACAATAATAAACAAAATTTTCATGAGTTCTTCCACTAGATTGGATCTGGATTAGAACATATGAATGAGATTTATAATACCCAGTGACTCATGAAAGTAGAAATAGATTTATTATTATTATCATGTAAAATTTACAAAAAAAAAATTATGTAAGGGATAATGCCCAATGAAGTGTGAATTATCAGAAGTTACTGCACGCCATGAAAGCCTGATCCGTCTGATAACTTCACTTTAGAGGGCATTATCCTGCTTATGCCACGATCACTTCCAAAATAACCAAATATTCAGCTGATTTTTAGTACTTAATTCTTGCTTTTTCACAAATGATATGTGGTGCGGCGTGTCGTCATGGTGACATGACAACACGGCCCTGAGCCGGCACCGACCTCGACTGGAGTGGCAAAGGAAAGCGATATACATGCTGATTGTCACAGTAGGTTAAAGAAAGCATCAGTTCAGAGAGAAAGTCCACCTCTTACCTCTTGTTTTTGTCAAGACGATGATGCAAAAGAAGCCGTGATATAGAACATTTTGGCTATTTGACCAGAACCTCTTTTTTAGATGATAATCACAGTGGATTATGAATTTTAATCCACACCCAGCAGAAAATAAGAATCCAGTATTCACCCAGAGCATGGTATAAAAGAATAAAAACACCAGAATTACCAAATATAAAGGTAATCTGTGCCAAATTTGGTATATTGTTCTTTTTGAAATCTTGACTGAAACGTCATTTTTTCCTTTCTGAATATTTCTTGGAATATTCCAAACCAATCATCCAAAATTAGTTGAACCTGGGTGAACCATCTTGTTTTTCATAAGCTACCAGGAATAACTGCAATCTTTTTTCTCAGTCTTACATTTCATAAGTGGTATGAAGGGCAGATATTAAGCCTTAAAGATAAAAATCTGATTCTGCTGGTTTTATCAAAGTTTTATCAAAGTGTCAGAAGAAATTTTCACAATTTTTTGTCTTTATTTTTTTGTCCAAGATTTAAAACCCCTGGATTTTTTCCCCCCGTTTCCTCTGACTGGAATGCAAATCCAGCATCTGTCATGATCTACGAGCTTAAAGAGGAGCAGCAACAATCCTGGATCTGACTTTATTCCGTCTGGATGAACATTCCTGATATATTAGAAGCTTAAAAGTCCTGTTTACTGGACTGTAGTGTGTGATGCTTCAACACAATGTGTTATTCCAGGGTTTTGAGTGTGCATCACTTTTATGGAAACAATCTTGTCTGAGATTGGCTAAAAGCTTTTAAGTGTCGCGTCCCACAAACTATATCTTCCGATTTCATTCCAAATGTCAGAGGATCTTAAATTGCTTTAATTGGAGTTTGAATATCTGACCAGTGTCCCAAACGCTGCTCAGAATAACTTTATTTATCCACCTGGAGTTCAACTCAGTTCCACGCCTCAACAAGCCGTTCAAACAATTAAAACTATCCGTGCAACAAATTACAAAACACTTTATTTATGCAACGGCATACAAATTAGCAGGATCGTGGAAAGCAGGGGTGAATCAAATCCGATCTGAAACCCACTCAGGCATTAATGAGTCTGAAAGATGCAGGCGGAAAACCTGACGTGGCCTTTAACAGAAGAGTGCTGCATGTGCAGCCTGATGGGGAATAAACATGTCGGTTGTGTTGTGTGTGTGTGTGGGTGGGGGGGTCTGGGGTGTCGATCTTGTGTCATCGTTCATCTGCTGCTTTGGGCTTAAAAACACTAATAATTTTCACTTTTACCCAGTGAATATTACATAAACTCATGATTAAACTTTGATTTTCTGAAAATTCTGAGCCTAATTTTGAGAATTATCTGAAGAATTGAGCCAAAAAGATGAACCTGAGTGGTTAAAGTCCCTCTCCGATCCTCTTTTGAGTTCATTTAAAAGCCTTACCAGTGTCTACTAATTATGATTATGCAGTCTTTACCCCAAATCCAAAGGTGTGTTGTTTTATAGGCATAGTTTCTGCAGAAAAGTAGGAGTTAATTAGAAATTTTACAGTATTTTACAGTATTTCCTGTAAAATTTTCATATAAAATTTGCAAATACTCGGCTAACATGTAGCGTGTTTTTTTATGTTACTAACAAGGTTGGTAGTAACCGTAGTCACAGTAACGTTTGATTTGGCGGTATCGGTCTTTTTTTTTAAGTGTTTGAACAAGTTTTGGATTTACAGATATTGTAAATATGCTAATACGGCTAACATCATGTAGCAGTGAGGGACTGTTTTTTTTTTCTTTGTGTTACTTCTTTTGCATTACTCGCAAGGCTTAGCGTTAATAGTCACATTTGTGTCATCAGTTTGTTTTTTCACGTGTTGCAAACAAGGTTGATAGTTACAGGTGCTGTGAATATGGTAATGCGGCTAACGTTTCTAACGTAGCTAGCTTACAAACAAATTCTATAGTTATTGTGAACATAGTTAATAAAGTCTGACTTACAGACTCATCTCTGACTGTATTGCCCCCCCAATGTGTCTTTTGTAAAATATAAGTTTGAAAATTGACCATTCATTGACGCTGCCCTCTATAGCACAAATAATATGTCCTCTATTATTCATAAAAATGGCTCAATAACAAATTAAAAAGTGTCTCTAAAATGAGCTTTGGTCAGTCCGAAGTGTCTTCTGAACACTATCCTTCAGCAGAAAGTGTTTTGTTGCAGAACTCTTGTTGTTTCTTTTTTTGACAGGAAGCTGATATTTGTCAGAGTGCACAGAGAGGAGTGTTTGCATTGATTTTCAGCACAACAAGCTTCAACTTTAGGATGTCCCAGACTCCCAGATATATAGTCTGCAAAGTGTTTCTCAATAAGTTTTTCTCATTTCACCCTTGTAAAGATTTTATATCTTCAATCTCAGAGTTCTCTGCTCCCCAACATTACAGTCGTTTAGCTTTAAAGTCTGCGCTGAAAACTGCACTTGGCAGCAGGAAGTCGAGTTAATACACGCAAGCATAATATGCCGTACCATTACAACCAATCCGGCCGGTCATCACAGAGTGGTAGCATCACTTCTAAGATGTTTGTGAGTCAACGGCGTGCCCCTCGGCCTCCAGAACGGGGGTGAATCTGAGTTTGCCAACCTTTCATTTCTGCAGCAAATCAATCGGCCTTTGCAGAAGTCAGCATTTGAACGAAGCTCACAAGGTAACTGATTATTGAATCGTGACATGCTGTAGTGAGGCGGAGGGGTTCGCTGAGGTGGCTGATGGGAAAACAAGTCAAGCTCAGCTCTTTCTTTTGCTGAACTTTGTCACTTTTTCGTTGCATCGATTGGAGTCCACAGTTTGCTTGAAGATCCGCGTTAAGAACCGGTTTATTATTTGAGACTCTGGTTAGCATGATCTACTTTGTCCTCTAATCTCATCCTGATTTTCTCTTTGTAATGCTCTTAGGCAGCCCCCACTCCCCTGCTAAGAAAGCCTCTCCCTGACCCGAGAAATGAATCTTAGTTGCATCTCCTTTGTGGCATCTGTCAGACTGCAAGACCTTCCGGCAGGATCTCTATTGAGCTTGGAGCTTCTCTGAAGCTGAGTCCTTTCAGGGCGTCCAGTGAAGCCGATCGAGGCGGGACGGTGGCAGGAAACAGCTAATTGTCACGAAAGTTGATACCTTCCCCGGTCTCGACAAAAGAAGAGGGTAATAGGGCGGAGGTTTTATTGTGTGTGTGTTTGTGACCCAAAAGTGGACGGGCCTGATCAAAGGACAGGAGCGAGTCTTGAACGCGGTGGAGATAGCGAAGCGCGGAGACAAACACCTCAGGCAGCAGAGACGCGCCGCGCTCCTCAGTGACAGCCCGCCGTTTGGTAGACTCTGTTTATCGCTTGATCAGCTGCCTCTCCTGACAGCTCCCCTGAGTTCTGAGCTCAGCCATGTGAGCCGCGCTGAAGCTGCTGCCACGTCCCACCACCACCCACAACACCTCTGTCTGCTTTTGTATTCCAAATGCCGAAAGAGTCCCGTCCCTCCGCATCAGCCGGATCCCACCTGTTCTGACCTGCCGGGATTCCCTGTCCTCGTGATTTTGTTTGGGCTTTGATGGATGGCAGTTAAAATACAGCAGCGTCAAAAACTTTTGGTATTTGTTTCAACCTCCTCATAAATATTTCTGGGCTTATTGATGCCAGGGAGTGTATTTTTCTTAGCTGGTTGAATTGTCTCTTATCTACCAGCTCAGTGACCTTATGGATGAGTGTCCACCCTGAGACTGGAATGGTGTGAGTTCAAATCCACGGCCAAGTCATACCAATAACCCTAAAAGACTACACATTCTCACTCCCAACTCGTCATGCATGAAAACGTCACTTGGGTGTCACCAACTTGTCATGTTTTGATGTACTGGCCCATTAAAGTAGGGGTCCCCTGGCACCGGTGCGTGAATCGGTACCGGTCCAAGGGCCACTGGGTACCAGGTCACAGACGTCCCCAACCCTTGGGACGTGGACCAGTACTGGTTCCGTATCAGGGGTGTGCCAAAATATCGACATTGCGATATAGTGCGACATCCTGCAATTGATTTTTGGCTTTTCACCAAGTACTGATCTTTTATTTTAGTTTGAAGAGGCTGTAAGACATTATATTCGTCATTCTTTGGTGAGATGTTCCTTTGGAGGCAGATAGGGGGCGCGAGTTTCAAGACTGGCTGTCACGAACACCAATGTGTCTGGTAGCCACTTGAATTATTTCATTTTTGTTGTTGTTTACATCAATTTTGCACTAAGTAGTGGCACTGCTGTACATGTTTACTATTGTTAATCCTGAATTTACAGATAATTCCAATTCAATTGGTGTCAATGATTGTCAAAGACTTAGTATTACTGATTTCAACAATGCGACACAAAAGTGTCTATTATTTGCTGCACATATTAAGACACACGTTGTTTATTATTATTGTGTTCAAGCTAAAATATAAATGGAGTTATATTTTCCCCAAAAAATATGTGTTCTTTTTAGAGGCGATTTTTACCAATCATCGCAGTATCGCGAAATCATGGATATCGTGAGCCATCTATCGCATCGCATCGTGAGGTACCCAGTGATTCCCACCCCGATGACTCATGCATTCTTGCTTCTCTTTCTCAGCCTGAACGGTTCCCTGCCCAGCAACGTGGAGATCAAGAACAACACCCTGTTCTTCAAGGGCCCTGTGACCTACGACCTGGCCGGCACATACGTTTGCGACGCCACCAACGCCATCGGGACTCGCACTGGCATCGTGGACGTCAACATCACAGGTAGGTTGGATGAGTTTTTGCATTCCTGCTCTCTCTCAGCATGGCTTCGTCTATGAGTGTTCCTCGGAGTGGTGTTTGTTTCTGGCGTGCGGCGGTGATGGCGACCTCCCAGCCTGCCCTGTGGCTCGTGGGAGCAGCTGAACATGTCTGTTTGGGGGTTTTAGGTGGAAGAGCGGTGCTGATTACAGGATTGTTGCGTTAACCCTCCTCAAACATCCTGTGCTTCTTTTGCTTTTAAGCTCCTTGCTGTCTCTTTTGTTTGTTTTTTTAAGGGAGAACAGAACAAAACTGACTCAGTTCCCTCTCTAAGTGCACAGACTCAGTGGTTTCTCTGCAGTTTGATCCAAATGAAGTCAGATTTTGGAGTCAAACTTTCAGAATGGGGAGATTCTCCCGTAGGTGGGAGCAGCTGTGTTCGGTAGAGGACTGTTACAGTTTTGGCCTGTCTGAACTGCCAAAAGTTTACGCTCCTCTTTATTCTTTTGCTTCTGGGGAGTTCCAACGTGCTGGGTTTGGCATGTCGGGACGCCAACAGCTGTTTCTTACAGTATCATTTGTTCGTGTTTCCTCTCTTTCATTATTTGTCATTACAAAGCAGCTTTGAAGGATGTGATGTCATCACCTGTATTGTGAAGGGCTGTGCTGTCAAAGACGGCGGGTTAGCAGTGTCACAAAAGGAAAAAAAAAGAAGGAACACCTCTTGCGAACAGGAATGCGAGGAAGTAATAATGTGTCAGGGAACGGCTGTGTGCAGACTTGTATTGAGTGAGCGCGCTCCAAGGAGACGCACAGTTAGACGTGAAGAAGGACTGTACGCCAAAACAGAGGCACCAAAGTCATTTTCTGTTTCTGCTTTTTCATTGATTGCTCGAATTAACAAACCACAACGCTGGCGTCCCAGTCGTCTTTCTGTTTATTCTCATCATTTGGTCGCATGATTTTATTGCGTGAGCGAGGTGAACAATGCATTAAATCACATTTCCTCATGTTTTCTCTCTTCTGTAGCTGTTTAACCCTTTAGCTCCAGTGTTGACGTTTTTTGAATTACCGTAACTCTTCAGCCATTTATGCCATTATTGTCATTCCGACGGTATCTGAGCAGGAGAAAAGCCCCATTGGGCCAATATGCAAAAATGTATAATAGTAGTAGAGTTTTAAGATAATTAAAATAATTCCAATGGGTTCTGAAATCTAAAAAAACAGTAAATTAGTTGGCTTTTCCCATTGAATGTAAACCTGCTGAATCTGAATTAGAGAAAACCAGATTTGCACCTAAATAAATGCAACACATAGTTGTAACGTTTTTCCACAATTACTGTAAGTCAGTAACTTTTAAAGCAGAGAAACGCACCAATATGCAACACTTTACTGTAGTAAATTATTCACGCAACTGATATAAACCAAAGTCGTTATACACCAATATGCAAGAGTTTACTATAGTAAATTATTCACGCAATTAACAGAGACCAATTTTTTCCTGATGTAAAAAAAAAAAACAATTTGCACCAATATGCAACACTTTACTGTAGTAATAACGTATGCAACCCTGAAGCAGAATCAGTGCTGTATTAAAGCGTTGCATATCGGTGTAAAGCTGCTTTTCTCGGGTTCATAATCAGCTGGAATGATGTTATTTCATAAATGCTCAAAGAGTTACAATAGTTCGTAATGCATGAGTTATTTTCTGCCGCCAGCTAGGTCGACAAGTGTCAAAGGTTTTCTTGTTTTTTTGGGAAAGCGACTCAGACACGAGTGTGTTTAAAAGAGGTAGCAATGCTTTTGTCCCGGCCTGTTGGTTTTGTTTTCTCTGCTAATCCTCTTCAGTCGACAGGTGTGAAAGCTCACCTGAAACACGACATGGAAGAAAACAAGAGAACTATCACCAGTGTGAAAACAAAGGTTTTTGGTTGACTTGCAAGTGAACCCTGATGCGATTCAGCAACAGTATGGAAACAGGGAGACTTTCATTGAACTAGAGAGAACTAGTGATCCGAGTAATTCGCATTATAAGTGAAGAAAAACAAAAGTCCAAACAGGCAGTACTTGCTTTTGTGTGACTGTTTCAGATCACTCATTGTGAAAGCAAAGCAGACCAAGTTAAGTCACTTTGAGCAGTTATGTTTGATAGTTTAAGAGCCACTTTTTTTCCCCCTCCTGTAAGGGCTGCGCTCTTGGTATTTTTCAGTCGAGCCAAAACATGTCCTGAATTCTGAACGTGCCATAGTCATCTTTTTAGAATCTCTGTAGTAATAAGATGGCTGGATACGAGCTGCAAATGTTATTCTATTCTCTTACATGGCACAGGTCCTGAATTTCTGTTAGGGTTACATTCCCCGCAGGGCCATGCCTGGCAACGTGCCTCAAAAGAATGTTCCCATAGTAACAGTGACAAGTCGAAGAGGAAGCAGGCAGCCTCTCCTCTGAAGGAGCAGTTCAGAGTCTGGGCTCAGACCTGGCCCGTTTGGATGCAGGTCTGCTGTGTTTTTGAGCATAACTACAGTTCGTGGGGCAGAGCAGTGAAACATGGATGTGTTTATGGGATAATTACGCCCCTGCCTGGGCTGCTCATGTGCATTAACGCTCACTTGGCCTCTCTGTCATTTGCATGAACTTTAATCAGTGTGCGGTCGAGTTGGCTTTTCTTTTGTTGACAAGAACAACAAATGTTGTCAGTGAACACAGTGGGTCGCAGACTTGGCTTCAGCTGAGCATAATGGAGGTTTCAGAGTGATGTTTCACTCACTACTAAAAGCTTCTTTGTTACATCTTAAACGTTTTGGATTAGTCCATAAAAGACTTTTCCAAAGCTGCGGCGCAGGATCTTAGTTGTTCTACTTCAGTATTTTCTGCAGAAAAGAAAAGCGACTTGCACAATTTAGATATATTTCATGCGTTTTTGAAAATCGAACCAATTTAAGGTGAAGTAGATGAAGTGCTTTACCATGATGATTACACATGCAAGCATTTTTGGAAGAAGTTTAGAAAAACCAAGAGTGGATCAAAGGTTTTAAGACTGAAATAAGTTCATCTGGAATAGGAAGAGAACGTAAAGTCACAACATCCATTTTTTTGTTGTCTTTCTAGCATCCTCTCTATATATATTCCAAAAGCTGTGGTGGGAGCTTTATAAAATTGGTTTTCATGGCAGAGGCGCTGCTGAAGACTGTACCTGTGCATTAGTTGTGCATTGTGGGTTCTGTAGATACAAAGGTAGACTTGTATAGTGGAGGAAGCTTCATAGTATGGGACTTTTTCTGGATGTGATGGCATCTGTTTGTGGAAGAGTTGTGGTAAAGCCGGTTTACTGTGTATTGCCTCATTTCCATTGAGCGGACTGGTCCTCTCCTGGCCCCTTTTAGTATGGTCCGGGCAATTCAAGCTAGCGTTTCCATTGTGTTGGACCATCAAAGCGCATGCGGGGTGTAGACCCATGACTAGCTGTATGTCATCATTGGTGTGACTACAGTAAATGTGAATGGCAACAATGGAGGTCTTTTATTCAGTTTCTTTTTCCATATTTGGGTTATGACATTTTGTATACAGTGTCCCCCCAATAATAAATGTTTTACACGGCATGATCAGAAGTGTTCTTGTTCAGTACGGATCGGTAACAAACATTCAGAGCGTAAGTGAGACAGGGGGTCTCCGAATTTGTGGATTCGGCGTGTCTCCGGTCTCTAACGAAAAAGAATAACGGGGAGGGGTTAATATTCCTTGCAGGAGACGAAGAATCCATCCGAAAAGAGGACAAAACTTTTGGCTGTGATATTTAGTCGGGAAAAGTTTTGGTCGGACACTTGCTGTTGTCGTAATACCTTTCCGCCAATCAATGGATTTCATCCTGTGATGACAGTAGTCCCCCCCTAACTGGTCCGTTCCATTTCTATGGACCTACAACCAACGGGAGACCAAAAAATGGAATGATCTGGTCCGGGCTAATGGGTCCATTTTATAATAGAAACGCTCAAAGAACCGGTCCAGTCTGGTCTGGATCGTTCATTGGAAACGAGTCATATGAGAACTGGACTGAGTGACCTCGCTCCCTTCACCTTCCAAACAGGAAGTACCCACTTTTTCCAAGAAGCTAAAATCCCATTGAGAAATAAACAGGTTTTACTGAGTCATTGGATTTCCTGTAATGCTCATTTTTATCCATGATATTTGTCTAGTTATAGTTAGATATCTACTGGACAATCAGATGGATCAATAAATGTTAAACCTTTAATTGCAGACCTTCAAGTAGTGGGGGTGTGGACTTCCAACATCCTCACTCCTGATTGGAGATCGTGGTTTCCACAGAAAAATGACTCAGACTTTGACATTGACGTGGACACTGGCTTCTGGCTCCAACATGGCGGCATCCATATTGCCCAAAAAAATAGCCACTGAAGTGACTTCAATTCAGAAATTCCCCAATTTCTATGGTCGGTTGGTTCAGTTCTCATATACAGTCAATGATTGTGCTCAGCAAGGTTTGTTAAGAAAAAGTTGGTTAAATTTGGTGAGGAGGACATAGAGCTTAAGGAAAAAGTTTGAGATAACTCAAACAGGAAACTTGCTCTAACCTCTATAAAGTTTTACAGTCAAACTAGATGCCATAGCTAACCGTGTAATTACCACCATGGCAATAACTCCATAAACGTTTGACTAATTTTAGGGTATTTTTTTTTCTTTTGCACTTTGCGTAAACTGTCACAGAAGTTTCAAAAATAGCATCCGAGCTTCCTCATACCGTTCTCCGGTTTACCCCGATGGATAACTGTCACTGGTTTCGCAGGAGCTCCTTTTGTTTCTGAAGTTAATATCTAGATTGACATTCTAATATGCAGGACACCTGTCAGGGCTTGCCTCTCGTGTCAGGAATATGAAACGTCCTTGACAACTTGTTTGTGTCGCGGCGAAACCTATTTCCTCTGCCTGTGATGCAACACTTAAAGGGAAGCATATTTTAATCAAGCTCCTGAGTTTTTCGCCGGCAGATTTGAGGGAGCCGCATATCTGTCACCTCGGCAAATAGAGGGGGCCATGGAGCACCTTGTTCCAATTAGTTTGGGGACAGTGTTTGCTATTTAGATGGCAACGACTGGCGCGGACCACGGCGGGCGAGAGCGGCCTTCTTCAAGGACGCGTGTTCTGCAGATATGGCGTCACTTGTCAGAATCTAATGAACCACTCTCCGGTTTTAATCAATCCTCGTGCGCAGAGGAGGTCTGCGGGAAAACAGACGAGGGGTAGAGGATTCTGAGCCAAAGGAGCTTCATCTTCTTAGCAAATACCTTACTCATTTACATCCAGCCGAGAATTGTCCAAGAGAGAAATGACAAGTCGTCAAATCTGATTAATCGGCTAATTACTAGCAGGCATCAGAGGCCATGTTAAAAAGTAGAGATAATTGAGACAGAAAACAATAGGGTTTTTTTATACGCTTTTAAGTGTCTTCTGGCTCAATCAGTGAGTCCTGCGGTGGAGGAGGCTGCAGGAAGAGGGCTGCATCAAGTGGTTTAACCTCAAAGATCCTTCCCAACTTAAGAGAGCCAAATGAGTCTTTCATTATCAGCTTCCCACCACCACACTCTGCTTTTTTTTGTCTTTGAAACAAATCAACACCACCATCTTAAATTTCTTCCACAATGCAACAAGATGATGGTTTGTCAGGACGGCCTTGCAATTATGTCATTAACGCCCCTGAGAAAGGAGATGTGCGGTTTTATTCTTGGCAGGGAACAGCCAAGTGACATGTGGGAACATTTCCTCCAGTCAAGCAGTGCAGGATATGTTTGTTTACGCACATGAACCCCCGACCTCTTCTTTTTGAAAAAGGGGTGGGGGGCCATTGAATTGGGTGAGGGTCGGCGAACCTTTTGGGTTTGCTGCGTAGCTTTCATATGTCAGTGCAGCAGCTTTGCCTCTCGGGTTAAACCATTGACTGTATATGAGAACTGGAATGAGTGAGTGTGACATCACCCATAGAAAATGGCTCACTTCGGGCTTTAAAAAAAAACTAGCTTATTTGCTCCACATATTATCGTGATACTGTCCGCACAGAATTGCAAGCCACCGTCAAACTCATGTCATATATCAGGTGCACTGAAGTTTAAGGGACATTTAGCGAGACAAAAGTTTCAGAGATAAGTCTGTAAGTCAGACTTAACAAACTCCGTTAGATCTTGTTTGTAACGCTACATGTTAGCTATATTAAAAGTGTTAGCGTACTCACAGCATTTGTAGCTTTCAACCTTGTTTGCAGCAAGTATAAAAAACAGATTGAAATCGATAAAACAAATGTTACCGTGACCATGCTAACTGCTACATGTTACGCACATTTGTAAATTCACGATTTCTGTAACTCCCAAGAATATTAATGAATGAAAAAGATAGATACCATTAAAGAAAAGTTACTGCGACTACACTAACTATCCACCTTGGGAGTGGCACTTAAAAAAAATAAAATGGACTGCCTGACATCTCGACATGTTACCAACGTTAGAAGCATTAGCGGCATTAGCGAATTCACAAGTCCTGTAACTCCCAACCTTGTTTGCAACTCGTAAAAAATCTGAAAGATACCACAATAAAAGTTACTGTTAACTACTATTGAGCCACAGTTGACTATTCTAACTCCAACCTTCTTAATGACGCGTAAAAAAAAAGCCACAGTCAAACACCGCTACATGTTGGCCGTGTTAGCGAATTTACAAAATCTGTAAATACCAAACTTGTGTGCAACACTTGAAAAACACAGACCGATACCGGTATAACAAAAGTTACTATGAATACACTAACTTGTTAGTAATGTAACAAACTTCTCTACATCCTAACTCCAACCTTCTTAGTAACATGGTAAAAAAAAGACTGTCCGAACTTCTGTACATTACCCACCTTAGAAGTGTTACAAGCGTTAGCCGCATTAGCAAATGTATTACTCCCAACTTTGTTTGCAACACGTTAAAAAAATCAGATACCACTAAGCAAAAGTTACTGTGACTTTGCAAACTACCAACCTAGTTAGTAACACGTAAAAAAAACAACAAAAAAAAACCCACTTCCAAACTTCTACATGTTACCCACATTAGAAGCGTTAGCCGCATTAGCAAATTTGTTACTCCTAACCTTGTTTGCAACACGGGAAAAAAAATCGAACAGATACCACTAAGCAAAAGTTACAGTGACCATAAGTCATGGGATTTTGGCTTCTTGGAGCCAGCAGATACTTCCTGTTCTGAGCTTGATGGGGGTGGGGCCACTCAGTCCAGTTCTCACATGCAGTTAATGGGTTAAACTTGGTGCACGGAGGGGGGTGTTCACTGAAGAAGACGCTCAGGCTACCAGCGCCAGCATCTGTTCACGCCTGCCTGAATAAGCAATATCTTGCTCCCATGTGAGACAATCAAGTTAAGAGGGAGGGGGTGGAATCACATGGGTAGAAAACGCTGCAGAGGAAATCTAGATAAACACGTGACCAGCAGAGTTTGATCCTTCAAAAATTTAGGAGAAAGTGGATTCCAGAAACGGCATCTGGAAGCGGCTCAGAGGTGGAAGAGAGGGCACGAGTCTGCTCGCATGGATTTATGTAGCTGACTGCGTTCGCTCCTCCTCTATCATTCAAACGCCGCAGCTCAGGAAACAGTGGAAGCTTGCCACTTGGATGGCAGGGAAGCAGGTAAATCAAGGCAGCAAAGCCAGCAGCGATAAATCACCGAGCACAGTCAGTCAGTCTGAGCTGGCATCACATGTAAAGCTCACCATTAAAACCTTCAACAACTCCATTTTATTGATTTATGACAAAACAATCATCCGTTGCTTAATCAAGAATTTCTTTTTTTTTTTTTTTTTAACNTGGTTTTTACAAGACCTGCCATGCTTTAAAATTGTTTTTCACCTTCAAAAAAAAAGATAACCCGACGCATTAAAGATCTGTCTGGTTTAAAGATTGCTGCAATGCTTTTTAGAGGAAGTACAATTTGATCTCGGTAAATTTAAACCTCACCTTGAGAGCCCGGGGATGAAGGATCCCAAAAAAAAGAAAAAAATGGCCTCCTCACTGAGACACTCTCAATCAGAGCTGTCCAAACAACGCAGGAGTCGTTTATTAAAGGTCCCCTGGAGGACTTTATGTTTTTACACAGCCCTCTGTGTATTTTAGTCTACTTCTTAGAGTTTATTAAACTGCATTTTCTGGACAGTTTGGCCTGAACTATGGCTTTAGCTGCACATTTATACTTTCAGCTCACCGTCGTCAGAGTTGCACTCACGCGGCGCGGACAGGAGGCGGGATGTGTAGGGAAACAATGTCCTACTTCCCGGGATTGATGAATTTTTAATGCCCACATCCCTGCGTCTTGTATCAAATATTGGGGACGAAACCGAAATACAAGAAGTTTTCCGAGCTGCTCTCTCCGATGTTCACCCGAGCGCTCGTTATGATCAGTTTCCGGACTCGATGGGGAGCTGAAGCAGGAAAATCTGCTCCGTCTGAGTGGTTGAGATGAAAATGCGTCTTCAGGTTTTGAAAGGAGGACCTGTGAGAGAAGAGTTTTTAAGAAGCTCACAAAGTGACAAAAAAGTTAACTTCTTTTGGCTTGCTACTTACCTGTAGGTCATTTTGTTGACATTTAGTCCAAAAAAAGTTGGCCAACTAAAGAGTTTCCATGTGTCGCCTTGATTTGATCAACACCCCTCCGTCACCGTGTTTCTTGAACCGCACTCATCGCTCCCTGTAATAAAACTTGCAAGACTGCGGCAAGAACATCCTTGAATAAAACAAGCAACGCACCATATATTACTGACACCTAACAGCGGCGCTGCTCCGCGCAGCCATTTGTCTCCGGCTTCCTCCTGACAGGGATGAGAGACATCATGATGTCAGCTTTGCAGAGGCTCCCTCTGCAATGTGAAATTTGTTTGTCTTGGCCTGTCATCTGTCTCAATCTGCGCGCGATCGTACGGCGCCGGCGCCTTCTCACATGGCTGCCTGCATTATTCATAGACCCAAAGGCCACGCGTGTATATATCTTGTACGGTATTACGCTCTCACGGAGAAACTTCGACAGGTGGAGGAGCTGAGGCTCGGTCTCCAGCTCCGCCTCACCCTTGAACTTCCTGCAGTGACATCCACACGAACCTGCGAGCTTTCCCCGCCCCCGCGTCCTCTCCGCAGGTGGGCTTTAGGAGGCGAGGTTGTTCCCATTCTGCCGACATCACACCTCATTATCCAAATGCGACATTAGCGTGGCGCGCGGCCTTGCCGGCGCAGCGGAGGCCGCACCATAAAGCCGAGAAGACGCTCGCTTAGCATAAAATGGAGGACGGGGGTGCTCCGTTTTTCTGCAGCTGAAGAAGAAAAAGAAGACACAGCCTGACTGGAGTCTTGAAATGCTAATTTGACCAGAGGAGGGCATGTGAGAGCAGAGCAGGGGAGACCTCAGCGATTTATCTTAACATTTGTTTCTGCATGGCTTGCTGTTTCTGCTCTCTGGAGGATGTGCAGAGGGGAGAAGGATGTGGCAGACAGGAGGAGCACGGGGATTGGCTTAGCCCCCTTCGGCCCAGCTCACCTCCTCCTCCTCTTCCTCATCCTCCTCGCTGTCCGCTCGCATAGCGTCGGATCTGTCACGCCTCCCTGAGAGCCTGATGAAGTAGGTCAGACACTGTCCCAGGGTCTGACCACTGGCTCCGGAGCCACCGCTGCTGCTGCTGCTGCCGCTGATTCTGTGTGGTGATTCACTCACTGCACTCAGACACCAGAACTAACAACAACAACAAAAAAACGAACATCTGATGGTAAACAAACTGCCCAGCCTCTCCTGGATTAACACGTCCTAACATGCAGATTTGCCAGCTTCCCGCCTGCTGACCTGATAACAGCCTTTCCACTTAGCTCCGCAGCCTCACGCAGGCTTGAAACAAATGTTACTCTAAAGGCGAACACAGTTTTTAAAGGATTATTCCCGTTAAGATCATGCTGTAAATAATCACAGGTCATTAGAAAAGCGTTTGACATTATAATTACAGCCCCTGTGGAATAAAGCGGCCAGAAAAACAGCCAAAAATCTCTAAAAGGCTCTCAGATTTCATGAGTGACACCTAAGAGAAACAGAAGTCACATAATAACTTAAGAATATTTGCAATTAAAAAAACAATGTAGAAGGAAAAGTTTTGAAGTGTTAGATTTAAGTGGAGGCTTTTAATAAATGCGAAACGCGCCACCACACCATTTCGTCAACAGAGCCGCCATCTTGGAAAGGGCAATATTGAAGGAATATGTGTCACTCCTTCATATTCTTACTATATCTGGTCTTTGTGTCATTTCGTCATTGTAGTGCGACAACTAGAAAAGCAACAACAACGGAGGTCATCCAGCAGCTCGTCTTTTTCTTGCTTTACTTTTTGTACGTCGTGTATAACAGAAATTTAATGTTGTTTGAAAGAAGATTGCGAGCGGCTAAGAAAAATACCGCCGTAAAGAGGATTAGCGCCATGTTGGTGCTTTCAAACTTCGTCATCACTTTGATCACCAATCAATGGGTGGCAACAGCGGCTCCGCCCGAACCGTCCCTTTCTTTTTTTCTATGGACCTACAACAGATGGAGGTACGGGTCAGAACTGTTTAGTGGTCCCTTTAACAATGGAAACACCCAAAATACTGGATCGTACCGGACTGTACCGGACCGGACTGCTCAGTGGAAACGAGGCTTAAGTGACGGTTTGGAGATGGACTCCTCACGCAATTCAACAGAGATGTACTGTTTCTTTAACTGCTTAACCTGATTCTGATGCAGACAAAAACAGCTCTTCCTTTTGGCTTAGGGTTAGGGTCAGCCAATATAACCCATATGCAACACTGTACGCTGGTAATGTGTTGCATATGGGTGCAAAGCCAACAGTAAAGTGTTGTAACTATGTAGCGTTTTACGTTCGTAAAGTGCAAAAGTATCATTAAGGAGCAATTAAAATAAGCCACTTTACTCTGGGACAGATTAAGCTGATTGATTGCCTAATCACCTAACTATTGTAAAGTGTTTCAATTCAGTGCTGCTTTTCTCCGCTTTAGAATCTACTGGAATTACATTTATTGCGTCAATGGTTGTAGAGAAACTGTAGCCAAATGTTGAAGTCCCCTTAGTTGCCACACATCAAGATGTGTGAAATTGGTTCTCTACATTTGACCCATCCCGTGGGGGAGCGGTGAGCTGCAGACACAGCCGCGCTCGGGAACCCCCCATCCCGACCCCTTGATGTTGAGTGTCAAACAGGGAGACACTGGATGCCATTTTAAGTCTTTGGTATGACTTGGCCAGGATTTGAACTTGTGACCTTCCAGTCTCGAGGTGGATACTCTACCCACAGGCCCACTGAGCTGGTCAAAATAGAATGTCAACATTGGGGCTAAAGCTCCGGTGTTAAAGAATTATGTCATGTTTTGATCTAGAAAAATGACACATAAAGTTGCATTTTGTTTATTCCTTTAGCAATATGGTAAACCTGTTAACAAATCTTAAAAAAAAAGCTCAAAGCGACCAATGACATATCTATGTTTACATCTGTACCAGACAGCATTATAAAAGAAGCTTTTAATACACAACAATGGCATAAAGGAGTGATCAATAGTTCTAAAGCCTAGAAAAGAGTCTTGTTTTCTTGCCGTTCTCATTTTAGTTTAGTCATTGCATATCCTCTTCTTGTATGACTTTTGTTTCTGTATAGAGAAGCGGTCGGTCCACTGAGCCATACGGATGTAGCAGCAATAGACAAAATATCCAGTGTTTTCGATGGTTGGCGACATTTCTGTTTGCATTGAATCGGCGCTCTTATCGGGGGAGCAGAGGCGTGGGAGAGAAGGGCCGAAAAAACCCTTTCTGCTCCTCATAAGTGTATCTAGATGAGGTCCAAATGTTATGCGGAGGAATTTTCACTTGGATGTCTGTAGTCTTTTGTGCGTGGTTATGTTGGGTGTCCGTTTGGTTTTCTCTGTGTGTTTATGTCTGATGGTTCTTGGTGGGGGGTGGAGGTATTGTGCATGGTTGGGTTTGTTGTGTGGGAGTGGGGGGTCCTTCCTCTCCCTTCGCTTTTCCGTCCTCGTCGCCCTGACATCATCTTTCCTGAAAACCAAAACAAAGTGCACCTGCACCAACACCATTCCTCCCGCCTAAGCACTGACGTACTCCCTTCCATCTGTCTGTCCACCCAGACTTCCCATCAGACCATGGGATCTTGCAGCCTGGATCAGGGGTTACCAAACAGGGTAATCTAAACGGTAGGGTGTCGCCCTGTCGGCCGTGGCAGCAAGACTGCATTCCTGTTTTCGTCACACAACCAGGTGAAACTACAACGCCAAAAAGCAAACTTTTTTTATCTTAAATGTCTGCAACCTTCTCTAACTTCCTACTTAACACGGTTTTAGATCCTAAAGGTTTCAATTTTTGACAGCCTGGAGCTACAATAAAAACTATTCTTAGTATAACCCAACCTCCATCAAAATATTACACAATCAGTCCTTTTCTTGTACTGTTTTGATTTGATTTCAAGGTTGTAATTCAAACCTGGATTTAATCCACACAGATCTACAGAAAGACTTTATTCCCTTAAATTGAGTAGCCAATGAAGAAGCCTCTTTGATTCTAACTTACTGTTGGGGAAAATACCTAATATTGATAAAGTTATTTTTTTATAACTTTAATTTATTACTATACAAGTTTGAACAAATTCCATAACTGAAACATTTTTTATTTAAAAATCTGTTTTCTCTTCTTAAATTCCACATCATTTCCAACACTTTCTTCCAAGGACTGTCATGTATGTTACATTTCCATGTTGTGACGCAATATAATCAGCTGTGACTGCAAGAAGAAACCTGATTTAGACTTAGACCATTTAAAATTTAATCTTTTAAGGGAAAATGTGATTTCACACACCTTTCAAATGTGTTTGACAATGACAGCAAAAAAACTGTGAAGTGACAATAGAAAGAAAAATGGTTGGATTCAATTTTTAATGAAGCTTTAATTAAAAATACCGCATAGGTTGACTAAGTTACCCTAATTTTTGCATTTTAGATTATAAAGAGCAAAGTCAATGAATGGTCTGTTTTTGAACTTACATCATGCATATGTTAACTGTACTACAACTGCAGACAAAGAGTCAGAGATAAGACCATCAAACAGTTAGACTTTATAACTGCGTTCACAGTCACTCTAAAACGTATTTGTAACACGCTACACGTTAGCCGCATTAGAAGCTTTAGCCACGTTAGCGTGTTCACAGCTACATTTGCCATGTTACCAATTTCAAAATAATGCCCAAACTTGTTTGCAACTTGTAAAAAAAAAATGGCCGATACCACTAAAACAAGTGTTACTGTGACTACGCTAACTCCTAACCTTGTTAGTAGCACGTAAAAGAAAGACTACAGCTACGTCCGAATTCGCCCCCTACTCACTATATGCAATATATAGCGTGTTCTCCATTTTCTAGTGCTGTCCAAATCTACTATTCCAAAATTGAGTGCACTAGAAATTTCCCAGAAGTCTTTGCGAAAACTAGCGTGCATCGATGCTCACTACATTAGCAAATATAGACCACAATGCACAGCGGTTGAACAACTTTTGCAAAAAAAACGTGCTTAAATGTAATTTTTTAACAAACCCTCAATATTTTCATCATCAGAACACAGTGGAGTCACAAATAGACGTCGGGAAATGTTTGTATTGATTCCATTTTCACTTTGTAAATCGGTGACGTCATACCCAGCTTTTAACAAGGCGAAAGTAAAGTAGTTAGCATCGTGTCCGAATTGCTTTTAAAATGCAGGGCACTATATAGTTTTTTTAGGAGTTAGGGATTAGGGTGGTAAATCGGACACAGCCACGATCATATGAACAAACGTCACTGTGACTGCGCTAACTCCCAACCTTGTTGGTAACATGCAGGAAAAAACACGGTACGATACCGCTACATTAGCCACGTTAGTGATTTCAAAATAATGCCCAAACTTGTTTGCAATGTGTTTAAAACGTTACGATACCGCTAAAATAATCGCTACTGTGACTACACTAATTCCCAATCTTGTTAGCATCATGTAAAAATGACAGCCCAATACCACTACAATAGCTGTGTTAGTATATTTACAAAACTTGTCTGCAACTCGTAAAAAAAATAGACATATTTTGGCAGAGCGCCATGTATTTTTCAAAATCGCTTCGACATCAGTAAGGACAACCAGAATTATTACAGATAAGGCACTCCAGATAAAAAGGCGCAAAAATTAAGGCTAAAATATGTAAGATGTTTTTTTGCACAGCTCCCAAATAAAACCAGTCTGATTAAAATGTTTAATAATTAAAAAAAAGTCCCAAATTATACAATAACCTAAGCAATTTTGGGTCCTACCACTACTATGAAGCGCCTTAAATGTGTTGTTCAGCAGAAATTGCAGACCTTTCGGTATCAGTTAGTATGACTTTCTGCTCCTGCGCGTTAACATGCGTGCAGAAGAGACACCTTAAGGTGTTTTTGTGCCTTATCTCCTGCTGCACATCCCCATGCGTCTTAACCATTCACGTTTGAAAGGGAATGGAATTTGAATGACTAGTCTGAAGGTTTTAGTGTCTTGAGTGGCATTTACCGGCACATGAGGTGGAGCTTACGCCTCTGTAGGAATGATGATAGCAACAGGGGAAAATATATAAAAAATCGGGGGGGAAAGTGAAACAAAGTGAAGAAGGGAGTAGGGGGAGATTTGCCTCGACTTTCTAGGCAGCCCGTTTAATTCCTGTCAGTGAAGAGCTTTTATTCATTGTGGCAGAATTACATTTCCATGACTTCACAAGCTCTAGCAAATTCAGACAGGGCGGTAATGAGGATCTCTGGAATCACTGAATTAATGTGTCTCCTCCAATTGTCCCCATCCTCATTCTCTCTTTCTTTATTTGCTGTTGTCAACTCTGCAAAAGATCTTCTTTTTCCCCAACTACCTCAAGTAGGCCTCTTTTCCCCCCTTTTCATCTCCTGTTGTCTGCTGCTTGTTCCTCAATTAGTCTGGTTAGTTTGCCGCTGCGCCCTTTGCATCCTCTGTCAAAGCCTGGTTCAAGTGCTTGTGCTAATTCCCAGGAATGCTGGTGTTTCCCTGTCAGGATTCGTGTACGGACGCGTCAAGGCAGCAGCATTCCCCCCGCCGCTCAAGACGTGCCTTCATGCTACTTTCTTGTTTCTGTTTTCAAAAGCCACAAAATCCCTTCCACCCCAGGACATCTTTTTCGGATTCGCCTGCCGAACATTCGTCTCTCAGGAAAGAACAACCCATGCAGTTCGGAAAGAAACAGATTTCACTCAAAATGTTTGAACAAAGTAAATCACGCACTCCATCATGTCGGAGTGTTCAGACAGATTAATCCAAAACACGACGGTCTGCTTAAAACAGCTTTCCTTTTTACCACCTCTAACTTGTGCGAATCTATCATCCTTTGGGATTAAATTATGGCCTTTCACGGCACGTCCCACCTTCTATTAATCTCTGTGGAACATTTTTGACGCTGCGAGTCGTAGTTTGCTCCACTATCTGCATACGTCCACAGCAGTGCTAATAGCCTTTTGTTTTTTGGAGCATTATCGTGGCTGCTGTTGTGTTGCAGAGGTCTTCTTTATCAGTGTGTTGGCAGGTGTGAAGGTGTGCGGAGCAATTCCCTCCTCCGTACTGTCAAACACCTTTTTTTTCCAAATTCTTAAGTCGTTGTTTCCGTAATTCGATTACTGCGTTCCTCTTCCTCGTATGGTCATAAATTGCAGAGGCGACACTTTTGGTTATCTCGGCTTGCGAGGCCAGCGGTGGGACCTTGTGCGGGGATAAGAACAGAGTAGAATCGGCGAGATAACACACTGAGAACAGGCAGCCCACTTTGCCAAAAACATCTTTTTTTGAGTTGGAGAAATAAAAGCGATGTTCCTCCGAGGGGATGGGATGAACTTCCCTCTCTGCTTTTAAAGTACCCCACCTATTACAGGTCTGCTACCATCTGGGGGAAGAAACCTTAAAAGCCCCAGCTGGAGAAAGCCATTTGTTGCTCTGAAGAAGTATCAAAGCTTCCTCTCTGGTGGGACCACCACTAAACACTGAAGTGTTTACAGTGGCTTTCATGTGTGGAGTTTGTGAGGACATTGGATCATCTCATTTTTTGGGTGTCAAAAGCAGCGTCACTCGATCCCTTTCAGAGGTGGAGATGAACTTTAACTGCATCTATTCTGTATTTTTAAAGCCTCTTTTAAGTAGAAGTTACTCTAGTTCTACAGATGCAGAGTAAAAGTCAGCCCAATTAAGATTCCAATCATCGTCTATTCCAGTGTAAAAACAGATTCCCGGGCTGGGGAAGGCTAGAAGGAGCGGATTAAAGGAAAGCGTTTTCCCTTTTTTCTCTTTCAATCATGTGGATTTGCGGCCTTCTGTGGATGCGGTGGGAGGATGTGTTCGCTAGCCCGGGTGACCTGGCTCTGCTCTCCCATTGATGTGTGTAATGAAGGCCTGTGTCTGAATAATCCCATTAGGTGGTCAGATTAAAACCTGAGCTGATATTTGAGACTGTGCCCGGGCACCGCTTTAGAAATTGGACGGCTTGCCGGAGAAGGAGCAGCGGCAGAGGGGGAGCGAATGTGTTTGGGAGGTCTCTCCATTGGACTGATGGAGTGCCATTGTCATTGCAGTGAAGCAGGAGGCTTCGGTAGCTTCTTAACTGCACCCACTACAGTCCCTTCATGCCAGAGTTACACTCAAATCATTGTGTTGGATAAAGAGTGCTTCATTTTGAGGGTTATTGATCTTATTTCTGCACTATAAGACGCGCTTAAAAGCCTTCATTTTTTTCAGAAAGGGGAGAGCGCCTTATAAGCTGGAACGCTTATATATAGAATATTTCTCCCTGAGTTTACTGATGATGAAGCAGTTTAGAATGTCAGTCGGTTTTTATAACAAAATGCGAGGTTTGGGTGTTTTGTAGCCGCTAACGTTTAGCAGTGTCGGACTCTGTTTTCATTAAGTGTTGGGAGTTAGCGTGGTCATAGTAACGCTTGTTTTAACGTTATCCGTTTGTTTTTCTTAAGTGTTGCAAACACGGTCAGGTGTTCCGTAAATATGCTAGCAAAGCTAACGTTTAGCAGTGTCGAGCTCTGTTTTTATTATACGTTACTACAAAGGTTGGGAGCTAGCATATCCACAGTAACGTTTGTTTCCACGGAGTTGGTCTGTTTTTTATACGTTCTCCAAACAAGGTTGGGCGTTTTGTAAATATGCTAACATGGCTAACGTGTAGCTGTGTCGGTCTGTGCTTTTAGTATGTGTTCCTAACAAGGTCGGAAGTTAACAGTATCGCTTGTTTTAGGTGTTTTTTAGAAATGTTGGGTGTTATTCTAAATACGCTAACCCAGCTAGCGGTGTAGGACCGTAGTGTTTTATGATCAAGATTTAGAGTTAAAAGTTTTGTGAATAAGCTAGCGCAGCTAATGCTACTAACGTGTAGCATGTTCCAACTAAGTTCTACTAACGCTAACAAACTTATCTTTGACTGTTTTGTCCTGATTAATGTGGCTTATTGTTCAGTGTGCCTTTATTTACGACATAAGTTTGAGTTTCACCGACTCTCCATCCATGTTGCCCCATTGTCCGGAAAATACAGAAAAACAAAATTTTTCACCAATCGTCTGCTTAAGATTATTTTAATTTTCGTTCCAGGTAAACAGAGATTTTTTAGGAATACTCAGATTACGTAATGGTTTCATGGAGAAATATCTTGTAGTCTTTATGGTTGTGGAGTTTTCCATCACAAAATTGGCCTTCTGTCTGTCTTGTTACCGCGGTTTATCAATTCCAGATGAACATATGGAGCGTGCTGCGATCTATTGGAATGACATTAGGACGTCTTGTAGTTGGCTGGATTGATGCAAAGAAGCAGAAGATCTGAAAACAAGGCAGAAGCTGTTAATTGTCCAAATCCTTTCCTGTTCCGTTGCAAACCTTACAAGTCTCCAGTTTGTCCTGCATGAACAGAAGCTTCTACCCCCCCCAAACACACACACACATTGTTTTCTGCTCCTTCTTCATGCCTCCCCCGCATCATTTGTGTGGAGGATGCTCTTCCCCCTTTTCTTCACAGGAGAAATTAAACACACCTTTTCTCTCGCAGGTTTACCCGAACAACGTGCCTCTGAGGCTTTGATCATATTTCAGATGAAAGTCTGCGTTCTGTCTCTGCGCATGAGGCAGCTTTGCACGCTGCTAAGCGATTGCACGCATGTACAGTCAGAGGCGCTACCTTGCATGCTCAAGTTGCTCGGCGTTCTCTAAAACGGGGAGACGGATGTGACGGCTCGGGTTAGCTACAGAGGTGGTAGAGATACGGATGCAGCTTTGGATGAGAGCGGTTCTGGAGGCTGCTGCAGCCGGCCAATAGTATCTCAGTTGTGTGTGATACTGATCGCTATTTTATGCTTTTTTTTTCTTTTATAATGACATATATTTGGGATTTGGAGCGTGTCGTGCAGCTCTGCCGCCTGAACGGAGTTGTTCGACTCCTCTCTCCTTGCATTGTGTATTTACTCCCTATTTTCTTGGCTGGTGTGATCACTGCTGTTTTCACGTTACGACTACGCTGTTGATGAAATGTCTGGTTGTTCTGTTTAACGCTGAACTTTCATGAAATTATCACTTTGAATTTTGAGTGCAGAAGCCAGAAAAGCTCTTGTGCTGTTTTTTTTCTTGTCTAACTGCTCCTTTCACCTTAACCAAAGAGGGCAAATGTTTCTTTGGTGCATGCGGATAAACTT
>NC_050524.1:6072412-6083383 GCF_002922805.2 Oryzias melastigma | reverse complement strand
TGTGTGGCTGCTTTTCTATAGAGTGATTTTTGTGCCACCACATTGCAAGCAAAAGTCACAGTTTCGAGATATTTTTTTTACATTATAAATGAAATGTCAGAATAAAAATTCATAATTTACAAATGAAAATATAAAAATTCATAATTTACAAATGAAAATATTTAATATTTGTTTTTCAAAGCCTTTTTTTTGCTTTTAAAAAACATTTTTGTGATTGCAGTGCAAACATTTTTAGATGCATTGTGCCTCATCTCGCTTTCACCCTATCATTGATTTTAAGTTTTTAAGTTTTAAGTTTATTAATTTTACATTGATACTGTAATGTTTGTGCCAGCCTGCTGATTGGTCTAGATGGCGTCTGCTACGAGGCTCAAACACGCTGGTCGCTACACTAGCATGAATAAATAAAGAACTATGTTGTATATTTGAGCTTTGTTGCTCCTTCTGAGTTCTGCTCAAAGAGAAACCGGCCAGAAGGGTTGAAGACTGTAGAAGTCCGATCGAACAGCACCGATAGAAAGTCCAGAGTCTCGGCCTCCAGAAACCGCAAATTTGAGGCAGAGACACCTGATTGGATAGAATCTAAACCAATCAAGAGGCAAGCACAAACATAACACAAAACAGAAACGTATTTACGCAAAATCAAAGATAGGGTGAAAGAGAGATGAGGCACAACGCATCTAAAAACATTTTTGCTGCAATCACAAAAATATTTTTGAAAGCAAACAAAAAAAGTTTCCAAATGCAAAATTTTAGAAGCAAAAATAGTTTGCAATTGCAAAACTATTTTTGAAAGCAAAAGAAAAATTTCCAATCGTAAAAATATTTTTGAAAGCAAATATTATGCATTTTTGTTGCAATTGAGGAAGTTTTATTCTTAACTCTTACATTTTGTTTTATAAAATTTTGGTCCCAAAACTGTGACTTTTCCTCGCAATTATGGTGGCCTAAAAATCCCTCCATACTTTTCTCGCTCTGTCCATGTCTGACGCTGCATGTGTGTTCGTGTCTGATTCTTGCACGACGTCGGAGGGCTTTCATGTGCGGTCGGGGTTTGTTGTGTGGGAGTGGGGCCTCCTTCCTTTCCCCTTTGCTTTTCCGTCCTCGTCTCTTACATCATCTTTCCTTGAAAAAAAAAAAAAATGCACCTGCACAAATGCACTTCCTCCCACCAGAGCACTGACACACTCCCTTCCATCTGTCTTTTCCTACCCAGACTTCCCTATCAACCAATCATCTGACCCCCGGACCCCGCAGGAGCAGGACAATACAGGTGTTGTCATCGGGTGTGCTCTAGGGGGAGTTGCCCTGTTGGGCGTGCTGGCCATACTGCTCTTCGTATTCCTGCGCCGCCGCCAGCGCACCTTCAAGGGAGACTACAGCACCAAAAAGCACGCATTCGGGAACGGCTACAGCAAGGCAGGCGGGCTGCCGGCCCACCCCTCCAAGAACAAGAACATGCCGTACCCAGAGGACTCGGACGACGAGAAGAAGCCCACCCAGATTGGCACCACCGGAGGCTTTGAGCCCAGCGACCGCAACTTTGACACCGAATCGGAGGACCTGAAGAGGCCCTACTTCACCGTGGACGAGGGGGAGAGCCGGGAGTACGACGAGCGGACTCTGACTTTCCAGTACGAGCGGGAATCCGAGATAGCCGACGACATGATCTCTCAAACCGACGGTTCTGTCATTTCTAAGAAAGAGTGGTATGTGTAGAGGCATGCGACAACCAAGCCAAACAACCATTGATCCCGCACCTTCATCCCACCTCACCCTTCACCCCCATTCGCCCTGCCCCACCCTCAACACAGCCCCACTCCCTCCTCACTCCCTCCACATCAGACCCCATCCAGCTAATCTCAATTGAAAAAAAGATCTATTTAAGGTACAGGAAACGCCATTCCACCGAGCGAATGGGCAAAAAATACAAACCACAGTGTGTAAAGTGACTTGTTGTGACTGACCTTTAAGGCCAGGAAGGTGGTTGGTTAACACTTGTGCATTATTCTTTTTGTGTAATTTTCTTTACATGTTATAAATGTATTAAATGTAAAAAAAAAAAAAAAAAAAAAAAAAAAAGCAGGTTGAGGTTTCGCTGAGCACATTTGTGAAAGTCCTACACTGGATGTACGTCTCGTTTTATTGCCATTCTCATTGCAGTTTTGTCATTTTTTTATATCCTCTTCTTTTGTATGATTTTTAAGACCTGCATATTGGGAGTTCAAGTGTGTGACTTAATTACAACTGGAGTTTCAAGGTGTTTGTAGTTTTTTTGGTCTCATGTTTCAGAAAAAAGAAGAAAAAAAACTTAAAAAAAAAATAGATGTACAGATGAATTTCATTTTTGCTTCACTTCTGAATCTCTACATCCAAACAGCATCGACAGCGGAACAGAGCGAATGCTGTTTTCCAAAGACATGCCTGGTATTTTTTAACCCCTTCTACGTTTGTGCTTTTTTGTTTCTTTACAAAGAAGCAGTCGGTCCACTGAGCCATACGGATGTGGCGGAAACAGACAAAATAAAAAATCCTCTGTTTTTTTTCTTTTTTTTCGATGTTTGGCGACATTTCTGTTTGCGGTAAATCAGCGCCCTTATCGGTGGAGCAGAGCCGTGGGAGAGAAGGGCTGGAAAAGACCATTTTCTGCTCCTCATAATCGAAATGAGGTCCAAGTGACATCTGTGGAGGCTCGCGCCGAAGCTCTGAAATGTCACGGGCGTTGCTGGACTTGAACCGTTTTGACCTGTTGTGCTCTTACCACATGATTTCGTTTGTTTATTGGAATGCTGTCAAGATTGTTATTATTTTTGTTTTCTCTGTGACCCCTTTTAATCAAATGGATGCAGATGAGAAGTTTCCCAGGAATTTGTGACTTTGCGGCTAACGTCAACAGCATTTTTCCACCAGGAGTCATCCATGGACACAAAGGAGCAGGGGTCAAAGGTCAGCTGATGCTTTCTTGTGTGCCAACATACAAAAAGGGAATTAAAAATATAACTGTGGCCATGCTGTAATATATATATATATATAAAAACAAAAAATCACTTGCTGCTTTCTTGTTCCATTTTTGGTTTTGGGTGATTTTTGCGCACTGCAAACATGGACACGCCGCCTGTCTGCAGGATTATACTGTGTATAAAATGTGTGTATACGGTATATATGTATAAATTATATATATATCAAAATTGGTATTAACAAGTGCCAGTGGATGCTAGCTAGCATAGCAAATCACTTGTTCCTCCTCATCACTGAGGTCCATTACACAATCAGCGAAATGTATTTGCTTCAAAAGAAATGAGGAAAAAAAAGCTCAATGTGAAAAATTGAAGATAAGAGAAGCATTTTAGTAAATCCACGGATGGAAACGACTTATCTGGCTGAGGTTGAACAATATAAATACTGTAATAAGCCTTATTTTATGCATGTTTTGTGTGTGGGAGTGGAAGTGCATATGTTGCTATTTTTTTCTATCAATCTCGCTTTTTTATTTTTTTATTTTTATTTGTTTATTTGTTTTCTTTATTTGCAGCTCAGAGGAGGACAGAGATGTAAGAATGTGGGCACAGTTAAAATGTTACTGCAGCTAAAAAAAAAGATAAAAAATGACAAATATATAGATAAATAAAAATAAAAAATTAACATCTGTGTGAGCGCAGATGTGGTTTTACAGTCCATGCTTGTCTATTGTATGATATTAGATGAGCATGTAAATCACAAGCCTCAAATGATATTGTGTATTCAACAAGAATCATCAACAGAATGTGGGAAAATATCCTTTTTTCTTTTGAAAAGATATGTTCGTTTTCATTTTCTAAGGCCTTATTTTAGTTTAACTGAGTGATGAATGACTCAGAAGAACTAAACCACAGTAGTGCTGTGTGTCCGCTGCTGTCCTTGTGCAATTCAAAGTTGTCTGAAGTTTGTGTTCACAGGCTAACCTCATTCCAGATGGATAGCATTTAAACCCATGATTTATTTCACATTTGTCTTTAGTGCCTATCAGAATGAGGAGGTACTCACCTTCTCCATCTCCATGTAACCGATTGTTCATGACAGCCAATGAGAAACAAGTTTTATTGACGTTTTCAAAGACTTTGGTGGTCAGTCTCACGTTCAAGCCTGGAATAGTTACACTTATCCACATCCAAATGAAGCCATGTTGCAAGAGATCCTGCTTTGGAAACGGTTGAATTAGTGGAGGATCACAGAAGCCAATTATACGTTGAATTAGTAATAATTAGGGCTAATAATTTCTAGATTCTATTCAATTTCATTTTTTTTTTACTTGATTCAATTGAGTTTGAGTTTACACATTTAGACCCATTTGTTTAGAAAAACATTAATAATATATGTGTTTTGAAGATATTCATATTTATCTGATACAGTTCACACACTGTTAAATGTATTAATTAATGTATTACAAACAGTGTTACATGGACTCTAACGGAGAAGCTCCAACAATTGTTCGGTTTCTCCTGGAGGGCGTTTCAGTTTGGCCACTAGGTGGCGATCGCACTATAGCATTACATTATTCCAGAAGAAGAAGAAAGTATGAGTAAAAAACTTTTAGACAACAAAGTTTGAAAATGTGATGCTTATGAGTATATAAAGATGTTAATTTAGTCAGTAATGTATGTTTAGGTCGACTAAGCATTAGACAACCTATGGGAAATCCCATTATACGTTAGCATCAAGCTAGCATTAGCATTATGCATTAGATCGATCTCTACTTTTATGGATTGATTATTAAGCTTAGATCGATCATTCAATTTTATCATGCTAGCCCTAGTAAAATTGTGTTTTGACTAAACTTTTGGTTCCAATAGTGTGGGATAAGCCTCTTAAATGAGTTGGAGTCTCCTTTTTGATTCCCTCACTGCAGAAAGTTTGAGTTAAAAAGCAGAACTTTGTGAGAAGCTCCTGTCCCACCATGACGGCTTCTAGACAGGAGTAAAGCTCCGGCAGTCTCAGGCGGGGTATTCGCTCAGCAATTATGCTTGTTGGGGAACACCAGGGCAAAAGCTGATGTGGATTTCAGCCCATATTCCCTTTGATACCCCTCATGACATCTGTGCAAAACAACTCCGCTGTAGGATATTGCTGAGCTTTACGTTTTTCTTCACTGAAATATGGAACAAACTGCTGCTGCCTCCTGAGACACTCCCATATGGCGCAGCCAAAAAGTAAAACAAAGTTGCAGATTTGGGTCATATCAGTGAAAATGCAGCTAAGATAGAAAACTTGGAAAGAGTTTTGTCTGACAGAGAAGAATTGTTGGAGTATATTGGCTCTGAAATCCTCCACTCCTTATGTTCTTAAAGACTCACTCCAATCACCTTATGATCTATTGTAAAAGTGTTCCCAGGGATTTTTGATTATGCTGTTTTTAGCCAAAATTAAAAAAAACTGTTGTTTTCTTAGACATAGTTTCTGCAGAGTGGCAGGAGTTCATTAGAAATTGGCCTCACTTTTTTTTTGTCTGCTCCTGATTCATAACAATTTGGAAAACAAAATACTCAACAAAATACTCTTCATATATATATCGTTGGAAATATATCACAAGAACATGTTAAAAACATGAATTTCATCAGAGTGAGTCTCTAAGCTTTTCCAAATCAAAAGTAAAGCAGTTGCTTGATGATACTTGGACATATTTTCCAAAACATCGTCACACAACGACAGCAACGATTCGAGTTTACGATTCTTAAACCTTTTTAAAAACTGCAGAGTTTGCACTGTGGATGTTTGTAGCTGTGCACACGCTGATGTGAGACTGCTTCACCAACAATGCGCCTTTACTAGGTTGGAGATGATGTATTCATTTAATCTTTGAACAATGAATAGTATATCCCCTAGAAGACCCTTTAACACCGGAGACGTTACATTCTGTAACTTCTAGACCAAATGAGTCAAAGTCAAGGCCTGGGGGCCAGCTCCGGCCCACTGGGTGATTATATCCGGCCCGCCAGATCCTTTTATATTTTTGTTATATACGGCCCAACTTTATCTTGCGCTGGTAACATAACGCGACACATTCTCATTCCCACGTTTTGAGGTGTCCTTAGCCCGTCGTCTTTGATGTCCAATTAAATCAAGGCTCCCCAACCTGACCAGTGCCATCCCAGTACTGGGATGTGGACCATACCAGTATTCTAACCCTAACTATAATCCGGTACCGGACAGGCAGTACCTGATGCAGATCAGCCTAGGGTGAGGGTACCAATACTGGCCACGTCCCAAGGTTTGGTCCACGTTAAAAACGTATGTTTTTAAAGTTTAAAAACTTAGTTTTAATGTGTTCAATAAATGCTAATTCTGTTCAGTACGCGACCTAAAGTGTGTTTTGGATATTGGCCCCCTTGTGCGATTGAGTTTGACACCCCTATTGTAGACTGTTCATGCCAGGGGTCCCCAAACTACGGCCCGTGGGCCAGATCCGGCCCACTTTTACATTTGGCCCGGCCCCCCTATCATGAAGTTAACACAAACTATGGGACCCGTGAGGAGCTGCACCTTTCCAAAGTGTTAAAGCATCAATGACAGGAGGGGACAGCCTATTTATAGCTATATTTTTTAATTCATTACTATTATTTTTCTGACTTTTTCTGTGAAGATTACAGTTACTAATATTTGCTTTTTTTAATTTAATCAATAGTGTTTTTTCATTAAATTGATTATTTTTTATTTCCTGACTTTTGAATTCCCTGAATTTTGATTTTTTTTTTAAATTTCTTGAATTTATTACGCTTTTTCTATAAGCATACAAACTGGCCCTGGCCCCAAATCAGGGAAGAAAGCAGATATGACGCCCTCTCAAGAAAAAGTTTGGGGACTCCTGGTTTACGCCATCAACATAAATTGATTCTGTCGCCCCTTTTCATCTCGGGTTTGCACCGATATGCACAATACTGTTGCCAAGTGTTGCCTAGCGGCGCAAAACTACTTTCATATGCAACAGAATCACCTGATATACATTGATTTTTATCTGTGTAAGTCTACGTTACTCTGCTTCAGAATTACGTTAATTGCTTAAATGATTGAAGAGTTACGATTGTTAAAAAGCTCCGACGTTAAAGGGTTAAAACTTTATTTTATAAAAATGACCTTTTTCCCAACCAGATCAGATCTTAGCTGTACCTTAAATGTACCCTCAACCTGGTGGCACATTGCTGACTTTTCTAAGCACAGCTGGAACAGAATTCCCATGGAAACGTTTGACATAATCCTTAAAAGCACAAATTAGAGATTTGAACTCAACGTTTTGCCGTCTCGGCGCCACTGCCGCGCTCACTTACGTTTCCGGCAGCAAAACCGTCAACTGCTTGAGATGAACACACTGTTTTTTATTTTCATAATACTGTGGGTAACTTCATTCCATCCTAATCGCCTTTTTGTACTCGATATGTTCAACATTCCAGTGTAAATATTGTACATAAGGTGGAGATTATAGTCTGGATTTATTTAGGGAATTCTGTGTAGGGATCCTGTTGTGTAAAAAAAAATATTTTGACTGCAAACATGGAGACTCAGTGATGGATAGATGACGTTGATGCATAGCTTTTTCCAAAGTCCTTCCTAGGAATGCTTCTCTAGTCTCTTTCTAAACAGGCTGGGCGTGGCTTCCAACAGGCCCCGCCCACCGTCTGTGATTTGATGTTATTGAAAGCAACTCAAAAGAGAGAATTTGTTTGTATGCAGCCATGTGAATGTATATTTCTAAAGGGTGTTACAAATACAACAACAACAAAAAAAAAGAGATTATCTTGTTTAATTGTGATGACCCAGTGAAGTAACTTGTATTTGTTTTGAACATTAAATGAGTTCAATAGTCAGCAGTCCCAGTTCAATGATTGGATAGATGTGTGTCTCACTGATTGATGATGGTTCATGTCTGCAGCACATTTCTCGGTAACGGTTTACAGGAAATGTCCCTTTTTCTCCACTGCTCTGATCAGTAATGTAGTGGTGTGGTTTCATGCAGAGACTCACACACGTGCAGAAGTTTGTACCCCCTCTTCTTCTTCTTCTAACCCCATATTTTCTTTTGTGTGTGCAAAAAACTGAAATAAAAAACATCATCTGAGCGTGGCTCTTAGTGGGTTTCAATATGAGACTAATACGACCCCATATCCTTAATTTATCGCGGGACTGACGTTCTTAAAATAGATGCCATTTGTATATATTTATTTTTATCATTTTAGATGTTTAAAGACTGTAAAATGTCTCACTATAAACTTTTCTCAGACATGAACATTTTAAGACTTTTTTTTCTTATTTAAACTGTCAAACTTTCATAGAAAAATAAGAATGAATGTAAGTGATCAAAGATTTATGCAGAATTGGCAAACTCAAATGCACATGGAGGAACTTGATTGACAATAGTTACAGCCAATTGGCACACGGTTAACAAAAAAAGGAAAAAGCATGCCAAAAAAAAAAAAAAGAGATTTCAAAAGATGAGCTGCAATATTGCGGGGGACCACTAGGTAACACTTTACTGCCAGCATAAAATGTTAACATATTGTTAGCAGTCAGTTATTAGCTTTCACTGAATGGACTGTAGATAAAGACGGACAAATGTGGTCATGTGACCCGGATTTCTTTAGGCATTACTCAACACCAAATCAACTCTTGGATTGTTCATGTTGGGGTATTGTTAGGTTTAAACAACCTGAAACATTTCTCGGAGACATGAAGACATCTGGGCCTCGTCTCCTGTTTCTTGATATGCGAGCTGTACACAACGTCAAGCAGTTAAGAAGATTAAAGATAGAGACGTTAAAATCACTCAGAGCAAATATTTGATAAATGTATGTACAACCCTATCAGGTATATTTGAGGGCTACTTTTTAGAGCAATACTAATGTTTTAGGTTGTAGTGGTTTAATTTCATCCCTATTTAGATTTTTTTTTGTGTGTGTTTGTGATTTTCTTTGGTGGAATCCAAATTCTTCCCTTACCCCCAAACAAAGAGCTACAGAAAAGTCTCCAAATTCAGACAGCACTACCACTCGCTATCTACGTTAGTCCGTAGCTGCCAGTGCTTGGAAAATACAGAACAACAATGATTTAATATCATCTAAAGTAAGTAGTCATTCAGAGCACATCCACATGAAGAAATCTGTTTCTCCTTCGCAGCGCGACGCGGATCACCAGCAGAGGGAGACAGATCTCGAAGTCCCTTCCCTCTACCCTTAAAAAAACTATTTGGGACAACCCCTTTCCCTTCAAATGTCCCTACAATTGGAGGGGTAGAGGGAAGAATTTGGATTAGTTCATTATGTCTTCAAATTCGACCAGTTATCCCTCGATGGCGTCATCAGCTACGGCGGTCACAGTAGCTGCCAGCGCTCAGAAAATACAGACAAAACATCAGTTTTATAACTTTAAAACAACAAGTCATTACTGAAGTGTGAACTTCTGCGCTTCAGAGCACATCCACATAAAGAAATGCATTTCTACTCAGCGGTACAGAGCGACGTGGATCACCCTCGAGGCGGAGGGATACACTGTCAAAAGTTTTTACGGCTATCCCTTACAAAAACAATTTTCGACACCTCTATCCCTAAAAATCTCTCTACTATTGGAGGAGTAAGGAGAAGCCAAAGGGGTAGAATTCAGATTCGGAGTAACTTAGCAAAAAGTTAATTAAGAATTCAGATTTATTATTTTTGACCATAGAGATTGAAATGTGTGCTGTTACAAAAAAAAATGACAGAGCGGAGGGTTCAAACGGCCAAAAGGACTCCCTCCTCTGAGATTAATTTTAAGATATAGTACAAGACAAATGTTAAAGACAAACACTTCATCTAAATCAGGAAGTAAATCTATTCTCGTTTCTTGTAAAATTGTAATAATGAACCATTGGGTGTCTTCCATAAGCCTCTAATAGTGACCTAATAAGCTTTATTCTGAAAGGGTTCCTGCTCAGTGATGAGGTCACAGCAACAACAAGAAAAAAATAAAAAAACAAGAGCTCCAAAGAAAGATGTGATCCCATATCTGGAAGCGGTTAAAAGATTAACCGTTAACTCGTGGAGGAAATACAAATACCAACTGAAATGATTTTTCAAACTAAAAGCCCATATTTCTGCTCTTCACTGTGCAGTTTTCAGAGTTTTTGAAATGTATGCGAACCGATGGGAAGAAGTTTAATTCTTTTTTTTTTTTTTTTTTTCAGAAATAAAAGATAAAACTCTGCTGCAATAGAATAAAAAAAAATCTCTTAAAGTTCAATATGTGCAATTAGAGAGCTGAGAGAAGACGTCCATCATGGAAGACGAGAACACAAAATGCAAATCTGAACCCAAATAAAAAACATATATTATAGAAAGGTCAAACTGGAATGACTAAACAGAATGTCATCACAGTCATGCATGGTGGTGGAGGAGTGGTGGTCTGGGCTTGTGAACCAAATATGGATCAGTCAGTGAGTCATAATATTAGAAATCAAAAATATTTTTAAGGTTATCTAAAGCAAGCAACATTTATTACTGAATTCCTGCAACAATGTTGAGACAAATGAAGCATTTTCTACCATGAGGTGATAAACAAACAAACAAAAAGTTGCTGTTGCTGATGGTAAATCTATAAGCTATTGAGTCATAAGGATGCTTAAGATTCTCCACATGTTTTTCTTTTTCTTGTTTCATCTTCCTTCAACAAAATAGGGCAAACAATAAATGCCACAGTCTCATTTTTCATAGAATAGTTTCGTCTTTTACCCTGAAAACACTGATCTTAAAACATGGAAGGGTGCTAAACTTCTACTCAGAACTATATTTAGATTTTTTTTCTGAGAGTCAGGATCATGAAGCATTATATCTGCAAAGGAACTCCATTTGCAATGATTGCAGTTAAAAAGAAAAACATGAACAAATGTGGAGTAAACTATATTCACATCCAATTCTTAAAGAAAATGTTGAGTTTTACATTTCTTTTGCAAACAGATAAAGTGTTAAACCAGGA
>NC_050524.1:6037539-6072372 GCF_002922805.2 Oryzias melastigma | reverse complement strand
CCCCCCCCCTTTCCTCTCCTCGTTACTGAGAGCTGTCTGTTTACAGGCTCTTCTACTAGCTTACAAAAATATCGAGCATTATTGGGGCTATCCAGCTGTACAGTTTAGAGCCAGATGTCAGCTCAGACGACGAAAACAAAGACCTAACGTAATTTCTACACTCTAGGGTGCACAGTCAATGAATGGTCTGTTTTTTTACATGAGGCGCATTAACCAAGACAAAAGAGTCAGAAAAGTCTGTAAGTCTTGATTTATTCATAGTAATTCTACGGCTATGTCCAAATTCCTTCATTAATCCCTAACTATCTATATAGTACAGGACTATCTGGATTTTAAAAGCAATGCAGACACCATGCTCACTACTTTTTTCTTTAACTGCAAATATGACGTCACTGATTTCACAAAGTGAGAATCTTATTGATACAAACATTTTACGACGCATATGAATCCACTGTGTTCTGATTATAAAAATGTGGATGCTTTATTAAAAAATTACATTTAAACAAGTTTTTTTCACAAAAATGTTCAAACGCAATGCATTGTGGTCTATATTCACTAATGCAGTGAGCATCGATGCACGCTAGTTTTTTTACAAAGACTTTTTCTAGGGCACTCAATTTTGGAATGTAGATTCGGACAGGACTACAAAATGGTGAACACACTATATAGTGCACTATGTAGCGAGTAGTGAAGGAATTCAGACATAGCCTTAGAACTTGTTTGCAATATGCTACATGTTAGCCACGTTAGAAGCGTTAGCCGTGTTAGCATATATACAATACATGTGACTCCCAACCTTGGCTGTAACTAAAACCACTAAAACAAATGTGACTACGCCAACTCTCAACATTGTTAGTAACAAAAAAACATATAAAACAACATCGCTTCACATTAGCCACATTAGCATAGTCGTAAAAACACCTAAGCTTGTTTAAAGCTCGTAAAATAATAAATAAAGAAAAAAATCAAATATTTTGACAGCACTGTGAATCTCTCAAAATCTCTTCAACATTAGTTAACACGAGAATTAATCCATTTATAAAGGCTCATCAGGTTATAAAGCGAACTTAAAAAAAAAAAAAAAAAGGTTTTTAAGTGTGTCTAACCCCGGATTCACACTGCATCCAATTCCCGTGCAGCCGCCGGAGTGGTCTAACTGCAGCAGATGACTCAGATTGCTGCGATCCTCACGAGACTCCAAACTCACGAAGGTTCACACGATAGCCTGATATTTATTTAGGAAGTACAAGGAAACAAACCGTCATTCTGTCGTGATTTTAGATTAAATGACTGATGTGCGTCTCTACCACACACTTTATGACCCTGTTTAAGGGGAAATGACGTAACGTTTACACACCATGGTGAAAGCAGAGCGACCACAAATATATAAGGAGTACAGCGGAAAGTAGGTTTTATTTTGAAAAATGTACTGTATACACTATACACTTGCTCCCATGATTTTCAATTTTGGTTATTAGTAGCTCCAACTTGACAAAAAAGTACTCCAGCTCGCTCCGGCATCTGACAAAAATATGAAGACCGGAGCGGCCGGACAGAACTGGATGCGGTGTGAGTGCCTCTTGGACTTTCCAGGTTACATACAGACAACTGCACCTTGCAGAAAATACGGTAAATGGATCGTATGCATAGGTGGATGCATTAGAATGGAGCGGAGGTGGAAGCTTAAGCCAGTGTATTTTGTTGCGATTTTTTTTTTCAAACAGCATTTTTCTGTCTGCTTCTGATTCACAACAATTTGAAACAAGAAAAAAAAACACAGAAATAGAATTTTAAGATGAAGGTTTCTTATATATTTCCTCAGTTATCAGAAAGATGCTATAACATGTTTTAAAACACAATTTCCATCAGATTGTGTTTAAGTTCAATGATTTCAACATAACCAAGAAAGATTAATTCCATACCTCATTTATATGATTCAAACAAATCATAAAAATTCCTAACCCTGCACTGTTGCAGGAATTTTACGGGTTTCACTGTGGACTTTTGGTTTACTCTTTTTAATTGGAGATCAGAAACAGTCGGATCAATGTTGGCGTGGAGGTGGGTGCCTAATGAAGCTGCAGTGATATGATGAGAGGGGCCCAGTGTGGAGCCAGACAGATCTGTCTCAGACTGTGGGGCTCAAGTGCAGCCATCTGCACTGTGCGCATTAAGAACAGCTCAGAGTTTGCAGCTGTTTGCATCCATTTGCTAAAAGGGCCCTCTGTAGCCCAAAGGGCTTTGAAGCCACATAGGCTTTTAACATGCACGGCTGGCGGAGATCGGATATTTTCAGAAGAGTTCAACCACATTTCTTCTGTCATGGTAGAAATAGGTATGGAAGGACTTTTTTAACCCTTTAACTGCCTACTCAAACGGTGGGGAACATTTAGAAGACATGTTTTTAAATATATTGATTGTGTGTATTACACCCCAAGGTACGGAGCTCCGAAAGGGACAGAATTAAAAAAATTTGATTTTTTTTTTCTCCTAAATTAAAGTTAAAAAAAAAGTCTAGTCACTGACATGTGCAACAGATAGTCACAAGTTAGTATTTTTTATATATTTTTTTTTACTTAAATTTTTGGAAGAAACATTTTTTTAGTTACTATTTGGTGTGTTTTTGCAAACTTTTCTAAAAAGATGAAGTAAAAAAAATTGAAGTAAAAAAAAAAAATCTGGATTACTGTGGATAAAAAATGTTTTTTTTTTTTTTTTACTTTATTTTTTTGTTTTAAGTTTGATGTCTCTTTAGGGGCTCCGTACCGAGACAACAAGCAGATAAAATACAATTTTTTTGGGCGATTTCGTTTTTAATTTTGGTGGTAGTTAAAGGGTTAAATAAGTTAGAAAAACAAAGTGTTCAGACTTCACTAACTCCTGTCAGGGGCGTAAATACATTGTTACATACAGTGATTTTTAGTTTGGACTTTTGTGAGACGTGTTGCCCAATAAGAACCTGAGATTCCAATAAACCAAACATTGGAAAAAAAAATAATCAATGCAAAGACTGCAGGAGCGTGCGCACACGGCCAATATTACGAGTCATTAAACAGTGACTGAATGCTTTTGTGGATTATTGGGTGACGGGGACGATCAATACAGTGCATTTTCACTGCTCTACTTTGCAGCTTTGAATCCGGTTTGTTAAATTCATCCACAGAAAAAAAAAACTTTTCAAAAACTGATGGATCGTTAAAGGATTTACTGTCACTCTTTGCTGCGTTTCATCACAACACTTGGCTTTTGTTCAGGTTTTTTTTTTAGTATTAACCCTGTTTTAAGTGTTGTTTGTAGGTTATGGAGCCATTATGTTGCTCTTTTTACTGCCTGTTTTCAGTGTTTACAGCTACATTGGAATTAGCTGTAATAAAAGGTTTAGCGCTAAAAGGACGCATTCATGTGAGACCTCTGCAGTGGTATAGAAGTTTCTTAAGTAGACCAATACATCAGCCTGTAATCTCCTCCGCTGTCATGGAGGTTTGTAATTATGTTTTTAAGGGAAGCGTCAAACCTTGATGCACTTGGGTTTTTGGCCAAAACATAGTGTTTTTCTGGAGGGAAGGGAGACGAACGTGGGCTTTAAAGGTCAAAGCAACAAGTCTGCAGTCTGCATTTAGTGATTGTGTAATTCAGGATGACATGAAACATGAAAATTCAGGGCTGTCAGCCAATAGGAACAAAGTTGCATGTCTTAGAAGTTTCAATCCCTCGCTTACACCGCAAGAAACTCTAGTGTCTTTTGGGTCACGTGGTTGCTGGGGCCTATCCCAGCAACTGTTGGGCGAAGGCGGGGTACACCCTGAACAGCCTGTTACAGGGTCACACACTCAAATACACACCTAGGGGCAATTTAGAGTCACAAATTAACCTATTGAGCATGTTTTTTGATTCTGAGAGGAAATCAGAGAGCCTGGAAAACAACCACTTAATCAAAAAACAATTAAATACATGGAAAAAAAACATAAAATAAATGTTTAAAAGGTAATGAATTAATTGTGAAACATTTAGTTGTTTTTTTATGTCTGTTTTTCTTCACTTTACTGGCTAATTTAATGTTTCTGTTTTGTAGTTTAATTTTTCTTTGATTTTTGTCCTTTATTGTGAAGAAATGATTATTAGACGGGGAAAACATGCCTTAAGAGAATGTTCTAGTTGAAAAATCTTCTTCTTTTAGCTGTTTTACCCTTAGCTGGCTAAAGTAATAATCTATTTAATCTGTTTACAAGATCTGTCAGTAGGTTTAACTGCAAAAATTACTTTTTATAATCAATAAAGTTTAGATTTAGGTCTGCACACTTATGAAAGAATTGGCAGAAAATTCAATTTATCGGAATTAAAATGTTTTCTTAATGATATCCACAAAAAAATTGTGATATAAATTTTCAATAAGATATAGATTGTTTCATTTGTGGGTGTAAAGGTTTGCTCATAACAATGTTGGTTTAATATAGGGCTGGGTGATACTATTTGGGTATCAATCTGATCCTGTTTTGATACCGGTCAATATCGCCGATATCAATACTTATATCAATATTTTTTATAAATGCGGCGGATGTGACATGAACCTCAAAATCTCTATTGTTTTTAATCGTCATCAAATATTGTTTTTTTGCTAGTTTGTTTTTTTAATTACTTGTTAAACATACAAACAGAATCAGTACAATATTTTCAATTAAATAGAAGATAGTTTATTTGAAAGTTTTTAATTTAAATAAGAAGTGAAGAAGTGAGTGCAAAAAAGCAAAAGAAGCAAGTAACTATATAATACAAAAATAAATCAAAATGTTTAATGATTAAAAAAAAGAAATAGGTAGAAATATACATTTGTAACTTCTAATCTTTTACATAGATGGTAAACAGATTGTATCAATCCAATACCAATACCAACTTGAGATCAACACTATCAATATTTTGGGTCGATCTGCCCAGCATTAATTTAAAACACTGATATGACTAAAAAAAAACCTGTCTCAAATTTGATCTACACATTTTTAACATGGTATAACTGGATTATAAATAATTAATTATCGACAAATTTTGCATCCTCTCAATACAACAAGTAGTCATTTTAATAAATGAATAACAATAGATGAGCTATTCTTGCCATAAAATTAGCTAAACTTTTCCCACCAAAAGTGTTCATGGAGGCAGCCATTTTGAAATGAGCAGGAAAAGCCCTTCTTATGCCCCTAGTGGAATGAGGATGAACTACAAGGCAGAAAACATGGAACAACTTATACAGAGTTTTTAGGTAAAAGTTGGATCATATTAATGAGATAGTAGTATCAGAAATGCACGTATCAAATATGAATGTTTATATAGTGTATAATTCAACTTGTAAGAGAGAAAGAAGCAAATAATGACCTAACTTCTGTAACTACTTCTTGGGGTTTCTCCGAACTAAAGTGACCTAACTGTATTTTCTCAGCTGCAGATCATTGATTTAACCTCTAAACATGGTGGCCTCCGTTTTGCCATCGTATCCAATCAGCTGCTTTTCCTTCCTACATCTGAAAGCTCTCTGCCTCTTATTTGAACATTTGAGCTCCACAAATTATTTATGTAGAGTCTAACATAACGTATTGTTCACTTTTCCTGCGCCTTGATGCCACAGTAAACAAACCTCACTCCTCTACAGCCATCAGCTAAACCCCCACAGAGTTCTCCAGCAGGATTTGTGGTGTTTTTCCATCAAACCGACTCCACTGCAACTCCCGTTTTCTACATTTTGACGTTCTTTTGTGTCTGCTTACGTTGTGTAGCTAGAGTTACACAAACTATATAAGGACAGCTGAGCTGTGTGTAGTGGTGCACCTGGACGAGCAGTCCCACTAACTAGAACAAATCCCAGGTGTTATTTGGAAAATGCCACGCCGACACTGAGCTGAGTGTTCCTGCCATGTTCACAGCTGATGTGCTGTGTGTCATCCGCTCGGCTTCCTTTTGTCCTGCCGTCTAGCATCTACTTTGTCTTTGTTTTCCATCCTCCCTCTTTGTGCTCGTGCTCGCCCCTCAGCTGCTCATGAAGTCTCTGTGAGAACTTCAGACTCAAGTGCTGATCAGTCAGTGGACTCAGGAAGAAAAAAAAAAGACAAAAACAGAAGCGTGCCTCCGCCGTCTGAGGCGAAATCAAAGAAACCGCTGCCAGGACTTAACAGGAGTCCCAGGGGAGCGGAGCAGCTCCTCCGGGACTCCTTTGTCATCCTTGGAGATTTTAAAACATTAATGCTGGAAGCTTTAAACAATGCTAGCTTTATATCTCAGAGAAAAAGGAAAGTATCAAAAGCTGTTAAATCTATAATATTTCTGAAGATGATCCCTGGGGAGCCGTGACCACTGCGATGCATTAACCTCCATAACCTGCAGTAAAATGCTGACTCGAAAGCAAACACATGCAAACAAAACCAGAACTTTGAAACAAGCGTTTTTTTAAAGACCCACTGCAATGAAATGGTGTTTTATTATGTAGTTGTGGCATTTTTCAGACGATGGAGGACATGTATAAAGAAAACTAAGCTCAAATCTATATTTCTGAGTATTTCTTGATTCAATCGTTGTGAATCAGGAGCAGACAAAAACAATCAGGTGGACAGAGAGCATTTTTGTGATGCAACGTTGGGGTTGTGAGGGGCTGTAAGCTAGTGGGAGGGGGTGTAAGCAGAGAACTTTCAGCTATAGGTGATGGGAAGGGGGGTGGAGTTGTTCCTCAGGGGCAAATTTCTAAAGAACTACTGCCGCCCTGCAGAAATTATGTCCTTGAAAATGACAGTTTTTTTTTTTTTTTTTTGCTGAAAATGACAAAATCATCATTAAAAGACCACTGGTAACACTTTTAAAATAACTCATTAGATCAGGAGTGTCGAGCTCAGTCGCACAGGATAAACTTCTAATGAACTCAGTAAAATTAATTGTTTAAAACTTTAAAAACGTAACTTTTTAAATCGGACTGAACCTCGGGATGTGTCTGGTACCGGTACCTTAACCGGTATTGCATCTGGAACTGGCACTCATCCACGCCTGACTCTGACCCACTCCGGTACCGGGTTAAGGTTAGGATTTAGGTCCAATCCATGTTCCAGAACCGATTTGTGACCCAAAGGTTGGTACCACTGATTTAATTGGAACAGCCAGCATGTCAAAAAACAGCGAGTTGGGAACATCCGAAATGTACATTTTTTACTTCTTAACCAAACGTCAATATTTTTTTCTTTTATTTGATTTTATGTATAAGTACTTTTCATAGAAACAAATACATCTCAAAGTACTGCACATAATAAGTACAACGATATGTGACGAGTTGGGAAGGAGAATGTGTTGCTTTATGTTACCAGCGCAAGATAAAAATGATAATCACCCAGCGGGCCGGATCCGGCCCCCGGGCCTTGACTTTGACACATGTGCCTTGAATGATTAAAGTGGCTCTTTACAATAATGCAATTAAAATATAAATTGCACAATAGGAGGACAAACGTGTTCCAAACAGAAATGATTTAACTCGCTGGGTCAGAAATAAAAACGCAGGTATTTATCAGGCTGGGTTTCACTGCCATTTTCCCAAATCAATTAGATTTAGATTCATAGAGTTGTGATACAATTTTACTTCAAATTTGCTTTTAAAAATCAATCTTCCTTGTTTAATGAAAAGGAATAATTTAAAATGAAACAGAATGAACTTTATAAAAAGTTGTAAATGGTTTGTTAGAGCTTACATCAAAGCAGTTTTCCGCCTGAAAATTCAATATAAAAAGATGTTTCATTAAATAAAAATGTTTTAGAATGAATGTTGAAACTTGAAATATGAGATTTATTTCAATCATTTCTAGTATATTTAATTAGTGTATTTTCTTTTGAGGCATACATTTACACTATAATCTCGACTCTGTGCATTTGTTGTCACTGTTTGCTACATTTTTGCTTTGTTTTGGATTGAATTTGGACACGGCATAATTTGATTGATTTGGCATGCAGTGCAGAGCCGGCTGACAGACAGAGTAAGTTCCTGCTGTCTGCAGGAAACCAGGATCTGCAATGAATTGGCAATTATGTGGATTAACCCAGGATCAGAGTGTCAAAATTATTACTGCCTGTTATTCTATAAAAGAGACAGCTTCCAAACAAACAGTCTGGATCTTATGAATAAACACTCTGGAATCACACACACACACAGGTCCTGCTTTACTCCCTCCCGATCTCCTCACAGCTCTGCTATCTAGCTGCACATTAGCGCTCTCCAATTAAACTCAACCTACCAAAAGCTGAACCTAAACCCTCTGCAGGAAAAAGGGCCGACAGCTCTCATCTTCAAAGTCCAACCAGGAAATAGTCTCCCTCCTTTTTTTAGCATCAAATTTGAAGATTTGTATGAATTTTTGAGGAAAGTCTCAGTCACAACCGCAGTTCGGGGTGGATATAAATGGGCAAACCTGTAAGTGGCCCTCCCTAAATGTTAAAATTGTTGACCGGTTGTGAACCCGCAGAGTGAAAATGATCATGTCTATTTATTTCTACGGGCATGCTTAAAGTGACAGGTCATAGTAAACACTTATAACCCATCAACCCATCCTGGATGAGGATTTTGTTAGTGCTGTTTAAGTGATGAGTGCACACTCCTTGAGAAAAAAAAAATCAGTTTTAGTGGCTTTTTTTCCATTTTTGGTGCTCCGTAAAAGTCGGACAAACAGAAGTTGGCGTCTGATTTTTGAGCTTCCATTTTGACAGTTATGGTTTAAGGCAGGGGTCGCAACCTGTGGCTCTGGAGCTCACGCGGCTCTTTTATCGCTTTATTGTGGCAAAAAACAAATGCAAATGTTTCAAATAAATATTCACATTTTACCATTTCTGTTTATATTTTTAATATGTCAAACCACAGAGCAAAATGAAGGCAAAAGGTTTGATTTACCGTCATAGATATTTTGTTGAAATGCACCTTAAATGTGTGTTTTTATAGTAAAGTTAGTCAAATAAAAGTCTTATATTTTGGTAAATTACACTAAAGTGGTTAAAGTTTCACACAAATACAGTTTAAAACAGTTAATAATGAATTAGAATAATGTGTTATTTTCCTCACATCTTAAAAAATCTGAATAAAAAGCTCAGATTATTTTTTTCATATATATAATTGGATATTACTTCAATGTTGTTTATATTTGACAGTAAAACGATAAAAATTATTTTAATGGACCAAAATCCTGATGACAAAAAACATTACGTTTGACCCTTTTTCATTTTATTTTGAAGTTACTCTGCTGCAGCAGCAGGTTCATATTCGGTTTATTTTACTTTGAAAGGAACTTGTGCTGTCAAAAGTAAAAGAAATAAACCTTATAGACACTGTTGAAATTCAATTATTGTAATATTTTTAATCTACATTTCACAAATAATTTTTAATGTTCATAAAAACCTAAATATCATGTATTTTTCTAAACAATAACATGGGACTTTTGGCTGAAACTTTCTGTAAGAAACCGAACCAAATGGTCCTTTGAGTGTTAAAGGTTACAGACCTATATCACATTTTAATGGTTCCTACATAAAATCCAGAGAACAAATAAAGTTTGAAAGAAAGACATTTTACAGACGAAGATAAACTTTACCTTCAAAAATTAAAAGGAAACTGGAAACTGAAAAAAAAAAAAAAAAACTAATCAGATACCAACTTTAGCCTCAGCCATGAAAATATCACCTGATGTTAATCAGATGCATGGCCTGAAAAAGGTTGAGAAACACTGATTTAAAGGAAACCAAATCAGGTTGTTGCAAGTCAATGCTACAGTAAGTCCACTTTTCTATGGACCTACAACCGATGGGGCCCCCCAAGAGGTATGGTACTGTTGGTACTGTTTATTGGGTCCATTTTACTATGGAATATACTGGACCGAACCGGACAGTTTCACAGCTACTTCCACCTCACCAGAAAATCAGTTCTCTTGACCTGCACTAACCCGCCTGGGATCGCAGTATTCTGGTTTATAGTCAGATGTGGATCTCTCCGCACCACGACGAGTCTCATCTCACGTAATGTCCCTGTGAGACCTTGAGCTGACCCCCAGTACTTGTCCAGAACCCTCAGACCTTTTGAGGCCCCGCCTCCAAAACCAAGCCACTTCCAAGGGAGGTCCCCCCTCTGACAAACAGGACAAATGGGCTAAATTAGGAGCGGAGTGTCTCCCGGCCCCTCAGCCTCCTCCATGACTATTGACTCGTACAGCTTTATCAGTGTACATTAGTGTCAGTGCCAGTCTGCATTTAGACAGAGCGCGGCGGAGGAGGCAGCCCGTCAGCACGTGCAGCCATGTCTGCCGTCATTCGGAGCCAGCGACCCTTTGTCAGAAACAATCCTTATCAGCAGAGCCAGCGGGCCGGAGCCACGCCGTCCAATCACCACCGAGCTGAGGCTGTCATTAAACTGCATTAATGGATTTGGAGTTCGGATTGTTAAACGTCAGCTGGCTGGACTGACTTTGAACCAACCTGTGATGGATTTAATGCCGCAAAGTTTCAACTAAATTAAAAATTTTTGAGGAAACGTCAAGAGGAAATGCCCTAGAAACCAGACAACTAAATAGTGTTTTATCTCATTTTCTCTTTCCCAGACTGCACCTCACTCCATTTCTCCGTTTTGATGTCTGCGAGATTCAAATACTCACCTTTGGCTGCCAATGTTCCCAACGCAGTATGGAGCCGCCCGGAGCCAGAAATGTGCCAATTAAAAGATGGACGTGATTAGCTGTTAAAACGCCGCAATTTTTAAATGGATCTCTTCCAGAAGCTGCAAATGAGATGGATAGACAAAGATGTAAAAGCAGAGGAGGGGAAAAAAAAATCTGATTGTACACCAGGAGGGACTTAAGTAGCAGCAGAGGCTGACTTAAATACTCAATTATCTTTGGGCACTGAAGGGTCACCAGAGACTATTTAATTGAGTCCATAGTTCTTCATTTTGCACGGCTTTGTGTCTCAGAGTCTGCAGCTCAGGATTCTCACCTGTAAACTTTTGCTGCTCAAAGGGTTCAGATTCAATGCTAGCAAAGATTAGCCTGCTAATCTGCTGCCGGTGCAGCAGCCGAGCCAGCCATTGATTAGATTACAACACCATTTGCAACAGCATCTCTAAAGTTCATCCAAGCAAAAATGCAAACAAACAGATTTTTTTCTTCTTTTCCCAAGATTAATTCCCCCAAAGACTCGTGGTCAGATGGCATGGCGAGTCACAACCAATTAACAGCCTTCGGAGGGCTTTCTCCAGCTGCAGGTTTCAATAGAAGATTCAAGGGTCAGCGGCTGAGCTTGTATCAACCGACCGGCCGACCGGGTGTTCCTCCGCTCTGCTGACGTCTTCATTTCACTCAGAGAAAAAGACTCCAAATGCTGCAGTTTGCATTCTAATGTCTCTATTTGTTAGTATCACCTACCACAGAAAACAAATAAACAACAATCATGATGAGGACATCTAGATCAGGGGTCTGCAACAGGAAGCTCTGTTTCTATGGGTCTTCCCATCACTCACATCCACAATCACGCGGTCTGGTTCAGACTAATGTTGGATGGTTTTGTCCAGAAAACCTGCGATGAACTTCTGAGTGGTGTTTTCACATGTTTTGCGATTGTTTCCAGCGTTTATTGTAGATACTCTTGCTGCACCTGTGAACTTCAGGCACATGAAAGGTGGAGGGGTAGAGATATGGTCCTCCACTTAATAAAATTAGGCAATAAAAAGGCGAAAAATAAAAAAAATAAATAAAAAGGGGAGAATTTCATTCTGGAGTATATAAAATAGAAGAAATATCTTTCCAGTAACTTGATTTTCTGTCTAGTTGTCCAATCTCGGTTTCTCTGAACATCTGAATTTCTAAACTACTTCAATAAGTTTTCATCATTTTCAGTGTTAAAAGATATTTTTCTGGACAGTTTTCTGCGTAGTCTAATCGTTGAAATAAATTCAAGTTAAATGACGCGATTTGCCTGCGATTGTACTCTGGGTTCCAGTCACGTGTGACTTCACCAGTTGTCACATTCTACAGCGACTGGAGCGATTCTACTCCGATGGTCGTACAACCTCGATTACGAATCGCTTGAAAGTATAGACCAGCCTTGAGGCTCCAGACTCCTTTACTCCTGTATTGTGGCTCTTTGGCTTTGAAGAAAAAAAATGACAAAATTATGACATCTAACTCCCAATTTGTCATATATGGACGTATGGTTCAGGACCCCTCCAAGCCACTTTTTGATGTTTTGGGTGTCCCCAACTCCTCCTTTTTTTGATGTGCTGGCTGTTCTCATTAAATCAGGGGTCCCCAAACTCGGCGCCGCTTGGTACCCAGCCACAGACAGAGAAATAATGCCTTCGCTAATCAGGGGTCCCTAAGGACACAGAGCAGTACCAATACCCTAACCTGATACCAGTTCTGCATCCATGATCCCATCCAAGACCACATCTCGATTGTTTGGGACCCCTGATTTACTGGGAACAGTGTGCACGTCAAAAAACGACGAGTTGGGGACTCTCAAAATGTCAAAAAGTGATGCAGAGGGGGCCCGGAAAATACGTCCATATATGACGAGTTGGAAGATAAAATGTGTAGCAAGAACAGGTTTGTAGTTTTGGTTAATCTATTTTAATTTATTTAGGTTTTGTTTAGCAAAAATGATGGTTAGAGGTTTAATCTATGTGAGAGGGGTTAAGCTTTAGATCACATTATTCTATTGCAGTTACATGGATAGATTTAAAAAAAAGATTTGACACCATTGTTGACGTGTTTATAATCAATAGTTAAAGGAGACACTGGATGAAGAAACACTAAATATCAGGTTTCATTTGTTCTTCTTGCAACTTTTATTCAAGTAAATTTGCTGCAGCAGGAGGACCTTATTTAAAGGGTTTGTTTTATTTTGAAAGGATCTTGCATCTGCTGCTGTCAAAAAAATAAAACGTTACTATTTTTAATAGAAAAGCACATTAAACCATATTAATTCAACTGTAGAATATTTTTATAAGGTGTGTTTTATAAATGAATGTATTAAAAGTCGAAACAAAAAAAAAAAAGTGTATTTTTTAATGTAAAAGTGTGGCTCCCTTTGGGTTTTTGTCAATAAGAAACTGGCCCAAATGGCTCTTTCAGTATAAAATACTGCAGACTCCTGATCTAGACCATGAGGAGACCATGCATAGTGCTTGCCATTACATTACACAGTGTTTTATTCTTTCTGTGAGTCTCATGGGGCATATTAGAGAAGCGCCATGCGCAGCTCTGTCCAGTCAGCAAAACCCGTGAGATTCCGAGTGGCATTTTATTTTGACAACCAAGCTGATTTTCTGGGGATTTGTGCATTTAGTTTTTTGTCTCCGGTGGCGACTTCCCGTCTGCGCCTCAGTGCTGGCTTCAATATTTGATCCAAACAGAGCAACATTTGACTCATTTGACTCAAGCTTCTGTACATTTAAAGGTTTTTTAGATTTAGCCGTTGCAATCCTGTGTTTCTGTCACCATAAACGTTGTTTGTTCTGAGGACAGCAGGTTATGTTCAATGGTTAGAAAAGATCCTATAAGAAATAAAGAATGTTGCTGTGCTGCAATTTTATGCATGCTTTAATTACAGTTATGTTCATTGCCCAACAAGCTGTTTCTTTGTGAGATGGTATCTTAAACAAACTGACTTTGTTTTTTTTTTTCTTTTTTTGCATGGGCATGTGTACAAAAAAACTGCTCTCAAATAAAATTTAAGATAGGAAAAAAAGTACATAGAAAATATTGGAGAATATTTTTTTAAGAGTGAGAATGTTATTTTAGCCCAGTGAGGTTTCAACACAGACTGGACGTTCTTACTGTACTGGAACAGTCAGATCTCACTGAGTCGACACTGAACTTTTGATTGAGGAGGTTCTGCTTCGTTATATTGCATTGGTAAAAGTGCTTTAGCTTAGTGCACATTACATTTTACAAGTTTTCTTTATTTTAATTTTACTTAATTATAGCCCACAGCAGCAGTCTACTGACTGCATGGACCATGCTATTTTTTTTAATGATTTTTACTTATTGACTGTATGTGAGAACTGGACCGAGTGACCCCGCCCCCCAGGCGGCAAGAAGCCAAAATCCCATAGACTTCTATTGAGAAATAAAGAACTTTTCCTCAGTCAGTATTTGGGGTCAGTAACGTTTATTTTTCATTCTTTAGGTTTCTATTTTATTTTTAAATTAGGTTTCTGTCCTTTTCACTGTAGTTTTCTTGTTTTTTTCACAAGCCTCCTCACCTGGAGATATATAAAAAAAAACCACGATAATAATAAAATAAAACCTTTTCTAGGATTAGAAACATCTGAAATCAATTGGTTCTCTAAAATCTTGTTTACTCCCATTTAAAAAGACTAAATTTTGACATGACAGAAACATTATAGTCTGAAATTTCCTTTGGGATTAATAAGGTTTTTATTCTGAAATATATGTGCTAATTAGGAGATAAATTAGGTTCTACCACCTGTTCAAGAAATGAAAAAAACCCAAATGTTTTTGTTCTTTTGTAGATGCTAAATTAAGGTACTCTTGGAATTGAAGTAGTTTAATTTGCATCAGTAAGGCATCAAAGGGTTAAACAAAATCACTTGTAGGGATTTTATCTGCCACACTTTAAACTCATCAGTGATCTACCTTATTTATGTGAACCTACATTACCGTAACTCTTTGCTTTTCTAAAGAAGTTTTGTATTTACCTCTCCTCTTCCCAAAAAGACACATTTGATTCGTCCTCTGCAACCTTGATTCCTATCAGTTTACTCCTCCAGGATCAGAGGTTTCTTAAAATAATCCTGTAATAATAACAGTGACAGTAAAAATGATCAAAACCCCGACTGCAGGTTTTATGCAGCCCAAGAGGAATGTGGAAATCTGTCGGCAGAACCGCTGAGGCCGTTGTAAGTTATATTTAAGTGTGGCTATAACATTAGAAATTAGATTTACAATACATTGGGATACCGTTAAAAGACAGCTTATCAAGCATGTTAGCGCCTTAATTATCCCTGGGACTTATATGGCTTCAGGGAAAACACAATCCTATCAGAATAAATCTTTAGAAGCTGCAGTTAGGGGTTCCAGTTGGTAATTTTACTTATTTGATTTCTCTAATCAAACTAAAATCTGAGCTTTGACTGGAACAGTCAGATGATGATGATGATCTCTAGAGAGGTTTTCGTTCTTGATTTGCAGTTTATTTTATTTAAAAGCCTTTCTGATGAACTCCAGGTCTTAATTACTTCTACATTCAGAACATGGAAGGTTAGCATTGATCTACGAGATGCCGTTTTGATCAAAGTTTGCAAAAACGTCTTCAGTTTTGAACTTGAAGTTTGATTAGTTTATCCAACACTCTCATTGGTTTATTTGTCTTTGACATCCGTGACTCACCAAAGACAACATGATGCGGATGGTTTAACCACAGAGCAGAGAGGAATGCTGGGAAAAATTCTTTGAACAATGAACAAAAGAAAAACGGACTCAGTTGGCAGCACAGGTATCAACAGAAACTGTTCCTGTCATGAAGTGTTAAGTCAACGGATGACATAAGAAAGTAGTATCCCTAATGAATAGCCTTCCTGGGAGCTAACTTGACACAATGCATCTCTTGTGAAGAATATGCACGATTGAATTGAACTTTAAACCTCAAATTCAATAGACTCACCACAACGTATTACAGCACATCCGTTTTCTTCTCTGCAGTGCCAGCTTAGTCATTATTTAATAAGAAATACAGCAGCATTCAGAGGATGGAGACCTGTTTCATGCATAACCTCCTGTCAATACAGAGCAAGCATTTGTGTGGCCTTTAGTTATTTATGAATGGTTTTAGTTTCAGAGGATGACTGAGTATTTTTTTTTTCCACCAGCTCAATGGCAGGCATGAAGGATGTTTTCTTGTGAGGTTCCAGGCCCCCAAACTGTGCCTTTACATGTGTTTGTGCCATTGAAAAAAAATCTATAAAGTACAACGTGCACAAAGCTCATCTATCAGCTGAGTGCTGAGCATGGAGCTCAACTGTTGTAGCCTTTAGCCATAAAAAAGATGGCTCCTCTTGAAAACAAGAGCAATAGTTTGACTGTAGGAGCACAGTGCACTAGTGTGTCCAAATGCATTGTATCAAACTTGTAATCTGTTTGTTTGATAAGTGACAATAGTGACTATGCTACTGTGTGATGTGGAGGGACAATAGAGATAAAATCACAGGCATTGATGACAAAAAAAGCCAGTTTTTTTTTTGGAACTTTTTATTTTTAGTTTTCACCACAACTGATTCATAACGAGACAGAACCAAACAAAACACACATCAATTAAATATAGGCATTGTACATATAAAACACATCAATCCTATAACAGTTCCACTCTAGAATCCATTGAGCTTCCGAGAGCAGCCCATTCTTTAACAGATGTTTGTGAAATGCTTGAGCTCTTGATTTTATACGCCTGTGGCCAGACCAAATGATCAAGACCCGTAATTCTGATCATTTTGATGGGTGAGCCAAGGTTACTTTGGTAATATAGTTTATTTACTTACAGTGTTGGGGGCAATGAATTACAAAGTAACGACATGTTGTAATTTAATTACTTTTGTCAGTAATGGAATAATGCAACAAATTGCAGTTCAAATTTTGTTATTGAAATTACAATTAAAAGACTATAGAAACCCTCATTACTTCATTACTCTCATTTTGGTGCAGCGAAACCAACGGTGACTAATAAAACAAATGAACTTGTGTAAACAGTTGACTCTGACATTGTCTCTTGGTTAAATGAAACAAAATGAATACTAATAAAAAAAAAAAAGATACTAACGCATGTTCGCTAATGCAGAGAAGGAGATTGATCAAAGTGAAGAGAACAGAAATATGGATGTAGTCCAATTCGAAGAGGCATTTGGCAACTGGACATATTTAAACTATTAGCAGTTTGTTGAAAATAAAGCAAGTTATATCCTGGAGATGAACTACTTTCCACTAGTTTAAATGAATTAAACTGGGTTTGATTGGGGCAGGTTAAATTTGGTTAAATGGCTAAAATTGTATATTTCATTTCATATATATATATATATATATATATATATATATATATATATATATATATATATATATATATATATATATACACAATATATTATATATTGTTATACATTGATTATATATAAAATTCTATCAATATATACTAAATGATTATATATAAATTGTGATTCGCCACTTGCGATTCTTTATTCACTGTTTCACCTTTTAGCACATTTTTACATATATTATTACATTGCATATAGTTGTTTAATTTTTGTATATATGTCTGACTCCATAATTAATGATTATACATATATATATTAAATCTAATAATATATATTCATATGTAAAAAAATAGAATTGAAACAATGACTGTGCTTCTCTATACGATCAAACACAAGGAAGCTCTTCTCGTTTGAAGTTGCTGTTTGTTCCAATGTCGGGTCATTGCGATCTCCTCAAACAGACACTTCCTCTGACTCCCACGATGGGGGAGGCTGTTTGTGTTCTAACGCCCTGTGACAGGGACATGTTTGCGCTCGGTAATTCCTCGCCACAGGCACACGAACAACCCCTAACAACTAGCACGCTCTCATACTCTCTGATGGTGATGCGTCAAAAAATATTGGAAAAAAAAAGAAGAAGAAAAAAAATAAAGCGTAACCTCTAGTGCTGCAACATGATGTCTCAACTTGCTGGAGAATGACTTCATGTAATATTCATCGTGGCTAAATGGGCTCTGAGCATGTGCACTTGAGGTTATTTCACAATACATGAGGGAGTGTTTGTGTTAGTTAAACTGCTGTATCTGATGAAATGCGGCAGTGCTGATGCACATCTTGCCATGCTCACTAAAGATTTTGGAGCTCTATACCATCTTTAGTCAAGGACACATTTCAACTGCAGGCCTGTCATTCCTACACAAGAAGAAGTAGCAGCTTCTAAAGTGTGAGCACCCTAATTGGAGCCACCACTGCCGCCGCCGCTGCCGCTGCTGCATCCCCAGCCTCCTGTAGCTTTGTTTGCTTTTAAACGCTGACACAGTAACGCGGATGACTGCTACAGCCTGTTCTGAATACTCACAGCGCTTCTGTCCTTCTTGACAATTCTTTTACCATTTGTTCGGCCTATTTATTGATCGGGGCTTGTTCAAAGCGTGGCGAGTTTTTCCAGAGAGCTTCAGCTAAAAACGTCAATAGTTTCTGATCTTCAGCGCCGTTTGAGTGTGTGCCGGGGTCTCTGCCTTGCAGGACCTACTTTCCAGTGGTTTGAGAAATGATAAACCCTTCGAGCTGACTCAAACCCCCTTTTTTTCTGAAGTGTGCAGTTTGGTGGCTTTTTGATGTATCCAATCTATTTATTTCTATTTTTTAGCTTAAAAAATATCCTTCATCATCAATGAAAGCTTAGAAATATCAGTTGCTCAGCAGGATGAGGCCTGGAATAGTTCTTGCTTATGCTTTCCAGGGAATTATACTAAAAATAGTCAACTTTAAAGGATAAATCAGGGTAAAAATGTGTTTTGTTACTTTGCTAATTTAGTTTTTGACATTCGTTTCTCAGTGGGAGTCTTATTTATCGAGGCCCGTATTGATTCAAATAAAAATCACCCTGCCTTTTCTTTCGTTTTCAAAAAAGCACAACGCAACATTGTTTCAGAAAAGCCTGACGGTACCTACAGAGCTTTGAAGAAAAGGCTACACAGTAGATATAAACAAAAGCAGCGGGGCGACATCAAATGAAGGCATAATAGAAAAGCATTTACATATATGCAGTTGATGGGATTTGAAAGGTAAAAGTTTTTGTATTTTTAGAATTGAACTTCTGTTATTGCAGATTGAAGATCATCCAAACTGTTTTTGTGAAAGAACATCAAAAAAGGTCCAAACACAAAATTGAAAAATGTTAGAAAAAATTGTGATAATTAGGAAAGTCTAATTAGTCTTATTTTGGTCTCCAATCAGTCCCTATTTAGTTCCACCTTTTCTCAAATTTTAGTAAGTAAACCAAGTCAGCCAAATCAAAATTCAGTCAAATGTCAAACTTATAGAATACATCAACTTTAGATTAGGCCTTTTATGCATGGAGGTCACTACAGTGTACACAATGCTTTGATAGCAAATATATGATCTTATACCATTAGATACTAAGAAAACAGAATATGCTCAGTTCATAGATTTAATTGGAAGCTAGATCTTAGGATTATTGATGTTGAGTGCAGTGACTGTTACTTTTGTTACACCATTCTCAGTTCAGAGACATTGTCTTTAACCAGGTTTTGAATAAATCTCATTGAGATTTATCCAATCTTGTAGAGATTTATCATATAAATAGATAAATCACCATTACAGCATGCTATTATATTTCAATGTATTTACAGTTATATCTACAGATTACCATATAATTACAGTGATGGACGGATAAATGTGTCTTCATAGAATTTAAAGACACATTTTTTTCTAAAAGACTTCATTTTGTCTTCCTAGGGATAAATAAAAACATTTATTGAAAAAAACCCACCCGATTTTAGTTGGTTATTAAAGAGGATAAGATGTAATGCAAAGTTTTATTTCATAGTTCTGTTCCCGAAGATCAAAGAGTGACATTTTTAATCCTACTATCCCAAAACATTCTTGTTTATTGGTATTTTGCTAGTCATCCATCCATTGGGTTGCTGGAGCCTATCCCAACCTTTTGTAGGTTTCCATTCTGTGGCAGGACCACACACTAACATTCCCATATAGGGACCATTTAGAATCACCAACTAACCTCTGAATCATGTTTTTGGACTGTGGGAGGAAACCAGAGTTCACAGAAAAAAAAACCCACCGATACCAAGCAAGAAGATGCCAACACCCCACAGGAAGTCCCCAGCCGGGATTCAAAGCAGCGCCTTCTCACAGTAAGGCAAGAGTGCTAACCTCTACACCACCCAGCAGCCCTTTTTACTATCACAATGTGCCTCAGTCAAATCAAATACTCAAAAATACAACATGACAACTGCAGATTTAAGCCCCACATTTGATGGTGTTTTCACATCATGAATGCCCAATGAGTTTGGTTCTACTTGAATCAAATGTAAGGTTAACTTTTTTCTTCTACCAGTAATGACATGTTAGAGCCAGGTGAGTGACTGATTGAGCTGAAAAACTGCTGTGATGCATCTGATGATCATCTACAACCACACTGGATTTAACAAAATAAAATGACTAACAGGCTCAAGATCCTCAAAACATTTTAAAATTCCTGAGATTTCACCACCATTGTTTGCAAGTTGGGCTGTACGGTGGAGTAGTAGTTAGTGCTCTAGCCTCACTGCAAGAAGGTGCAGGTTCAATTTACAGCTGGGACCTTTCCGTGTGGAGTTTGCATGTTCTCCTTGTGCATGTGCGGGTTTTCTTCGGTCACTCAGGGTCCCTCCCACACTCCAAAACCATGTTTCAAAGGTTAACTAACTGGTGATTCTATGTGTTTGTGAGGTCAGGGTTTTTCATTTAGCAGTCGGAGGAGACACTATGAGGGACACGTGACCGAAGCGAACGACTTGCCATGCGTCAAGAGAAAGACATAGACAGATGAGGTGGACAGAATCTGTCAGTTTTCCAAAATAAAGCTACCTTCAGATTCAGAAAATAAACAAAACAGTAATAATCTAATGCCTTGTTTCCACTGAGTGGTACGGCCCAGTCCGGTCTGGTTTAGAACACTCCAGGCAATTCAGGTGAGTGTTTCCACATTGGACCGTCACGGCACATGTGGGGTAAAAATGAAGAGAACTGGACTGATTATCCCAAACAGGAAGTACCCACTGGTCCCAGAAAGCCAAAATCCCATAGACTTCTATTGAGAAATTAACAGCTATTATTTATTCCAGAATAACCATTTTTGCTCTGGTGTCTCTTTTTAACATGATCTTGGTAAACCTATTTTTTAAAATCACGATATATTTTCTTTATTGCCAACTATTCAAGTTATAAACTGGCCAATCAGATGCCTTAGTAAGAGTATGTGGTGCCTGCTGGCCCCACCTCCAATATTCGAAATGTTTGATTAGACGATTCTCCTCTAGCCCGCTTTCAGTGGAAGGGGTGTGGCTTTCCAACAAGCTTACTCCTAATTAGCCAGAGTGGTTTTCATAGAAATGTTGACCAATTTAGACCAATCACTGCTTGCAGCTTCGCCTAGTTCCAAAATGGTGACTTACGTACCACAGAAAAATGGCTGAGTTGAATTCATTTTGTTGGAACAGGATGTATGGAATTTTCTATTGGTGACAGGATTCTTCTTAATATACTGTCTAAGGGGGTGAAGCTAACGACAACAGCAGGTTTAAACAGAGGCTCTGCGCTAACTGGTCCGTTTCATTTTTCTATAGACCTCCCACCAATGGGGACCCAAAACTGGTCTAGCTTAAATGGTCCAATTTATAATGGAAACATGCAAAATACTGGACTGGACTGTACCATACCGCTCAGTGGAAACGAGGCTTAAGTCACCTTATTGTTTTCGTCTGTAGCCCAGTACCCAGTGGTGTCCAGGGTGTGCCAACCTTTGACCTCCAGAAGCAGGATTGGCCCCAGCCACCCGTGACCCCAGCAGGTTATGAAAATGAACAGATGTTTAACGTCACTGATACAAAAAATACAGACAAATGGCTAAAATAATTCAGTCAATTTGCTTTCAAGATAATCTAAATGTACATACAGTAGCTTAAACACAGGAAATGTTTTCTGTTACATTCATTTTGTATTCATTTCCATCATATTTGCATGAATATACAAAACATTTTCCAAGAACAGGTCTGGCTATTAGAGCGATGACAGCCTTCGAGCCCTTCAGAGCCGCTCTCCTGCCCTGTTTTGATTTTGTTTATCTCATAATTAAGCGTCCATTCATCCATCAGGTGGTGTCCTTTCTTCTTCTGCTGTGCGCTCTCCAGCAGCTTTCATCCATCAACTATTTTCAGGTCAGGATGAATCAGCTTCTGCTCGCTTTTTTGTTCATTTTGACACCCGACAAAACTCATCGCCTCTGAGGGAATTGGAGTTGAGGGTCTTGTTTTGTTCTGGCAGTTCTTTCAGGGATGGCCATCAATCAGGTGATCTATTGTGTTAGAGAGGGACCTTTTCTCTATTGAATTCACGACTTGCGGCAGAAAAAAAAAAAAAGCAGATGCTACAGAGGTATTGAAAGTTTGTGAGGGTACATTATATTTCAACATGACATCGCCACATCTGCAGACAAGAGGCCGAGCTTCATAATGACTTGACTTTCACAGAATTTGCATTATATCAATAATCTTTGGCAATTATCCTACTCAAATTGTGCTCTGGTTCAGTGTTTCAAGTTGCCCAGATCGTTTAGTTTTGTAAAATCAAATTGACTTCCATCAAAACATAAACCGTTTGACGGAAAAAACTCCTCAGGATTAAAAGTTAAACATCTTAGCAGACGCTCCATGATGATGCTGCTTTTGCTCTGAAGAGACCCCAGGAAGGAGTCTTCATTTGCAGTATTGTGAGCTAGTGCCCACGTTGATCAGGATGGACTGGAGCGCCCAGACGGAGCATAAACAGTGATCGGGCTCTGTTTACCAAGTCTCAAATGGAGGAGAAGAAGAAGCAAAACAATGAGGGAAATTTTCACTGATTGCATCACTTGTGCTGTTGGAGACTTCTGGAACAATGTGCATTTGTTTTAAAGAAAAAGAATAAGTGAACCCGGGGTTGAAACACATGTCAAGGCCTGTGTTTTTTTCTAAGTTTCTGAGGTTTGGTAAACTGTAGTGCAGTGCTCCCAAACCCTATAGGCCAATGACCACCAGTCAATGGGTCAGTACTTAGTCGAAGATAAGTCGTTGGCCTCGGTCACATGTCTTGGGTACATTTGCTAAACCAAAGCAGCTGCTTCGACCTCTAGATTTTAAAACTTCAAAAAAAAAAAAGCTAAAGCTAATGAAGTTAATGAAAAAACAAACGTCTTCGGGAAATGATTCTTTGGGGAGAAAGGAGTGAAGATCATCAAAAATAAGTCTTTGACTCTAAAGAAAAAGAAATCTGCGGCTTACAGACAAAATCTGAGGAGTCTTCCTCATCATTCGGATTCATTTTTCTCATTTACCAAACTCACTTTGCATATTATGCAGTGACTAACTCTAATGTTTATATGTACGCTGATGATGAACTTGCATACACGAAAGATTCACGCTTAATATTATATTACAAAATACAAGTTGAATGACAATTGAGTAATTTTGTTTTACTTTATTTATGGAACTCTTTAGCATCCAGTTAGCATAAAGTTAGCATCCACTTTGACAATTAAGGTGAAATCTATGTTACACAATGACAGACTACACAAAATCTATGTTTTAAATAGCTTCAAATATTTAACAAAGAATTAAATTCAATCAAATAAAGTCACAGATTTATGTAAACTTGTAAAGGAGACATTCAAGGAGTTTAATTGAAGAGGCACCATCAATGGGAACTGGGAATGATTGGTGTTAAAAAATTTACACTATTTTTGGTAAAAACATATTTAGATGCATTTGTTTTCTATGTGAAAACATTAAAATATCCCATTTGAATAAAGTGTTCATAAATTCATATTCATTTAAGTTTATTGTTCTGAAAACATTTTAAAGAATGATTGGTTGGTTGAATCCACTGGATCCTCATCTGACACTTAAAGTATTGTTACCTGCTAAATAAATTCATCTGCTGCTGCAAATAGTTTTAAAAAAGACTCCAAGCACAAAGCAGAAGCGATTTCCTCTTATCTGAACCACACTCACCTTTTTCAGCGACTAAATGTTTATTTTGTCCCGTCTTGAAGCGCAGCCTGTTTGCAGAGTGATTAAATAGCACATCTTTTTCATTTGTGTATCTCTTCAAAAAGATGTTCCACTATCAAGTGAAAGCCGGAATGCCAAGGGCAAACAAGCAGCACTTCTCAGAATAAATCACCTTTTTTTTGCTCAGGATGTATTTTTCTTGCATTTTGTCGCCTCCAGATATTTGTTTTATCAGCTGCGCGCTTATCTCTTTCTCAAGTTTTTCTTTTTTTTCCTTTTCATTAAAATTCTCTTTGAGTGCCTCGCCGTTTTCACGCTGCACCATAATTACCCAAGTCCCTCCCACTGACAGCAGCCCTGCGTCTCTGGTGCCGCCAAGCTTGTTAAGGTGAAGCTGAAGCGTGGCTCAGACTCTGTCTTTCACGCCGTGGCTCCACCGTCACCGTAAAGAGCGGGCCCATCGCGGCGACTGCACCGCCACTGCTGAGAGCTCTCCCTGTGGGAGAGTTTTGTCAGCTGTGTGGAGCGCGAGCCGCTAAAGACACGCTCCTACAAACGTCTCTTATGAGTCATGACGGGGAAACATTCAAGCGAAGTCACGGCTACTAATTCCGCCGGACAAGGCTTGATTTAAATTGTTACAGCGTGGTTGATGTGAGCAAATGACTTGAAAGGAACTGCAGCAAGAAGAAAAAAAAAAATTCTGGCAGCCACTGCAGAGCTCACTGCAGTAAAATCCAAGCCAGGAATAGACTGTTAAAAAATACTGTATGATAAAGCATTTACTATCATGAATATTATAGATAATTATTGTGAATAAATAGAAAAAAGAGCTTCTGTTTCCCAGATATCCTTCCCTTTTTCAGGGATGAGTTCCTGGTGTTCAGCCAATCAAAACATGGGAAACGAGCTGTCATACCCAGCTGTAGAAGTTAATGCAACATTATGTAAAATGTTCACACATACTCTACATTTAGTTATTGAAATATTTTAAATCCAATCGCAGAGGAAGTGAGTGATAGTGCCTACCTGGCAGTAAAACCCTGAAGGCCTGAAGCCGAACAGCTGGAAGATGATGCTGTTAGGAACAAGTTTTCATTCGCAATAACGTTTAGATTTCCTGTCCTGGCTTAACCTGCATGAGTCTCAAAGCTTCACTTCTTCTTAAAAAACATTTTCTTTTAAGACTTCCTGAAGTTTCTGTGAGCAAAACATGGGAAACTTGAATGAAATCTACCTAAAGTTGGTGGTCCAAGAAAGGAGATTGTGACTGATTGGGCTGAAATGCAGAGTGAAAGCATGACGTGGCTGTTTGCCTTAGATGTGGTGAAATCCGAATTGGTTCCTTACCCCTCTGGCTCCTCCCTATCGCCTCAATCGTAGGGACCTTTTTAGCGGTGTCCGAAAGGGTTTTTTAAGGAGGACCCGTAAAGACTTGGGGCTCGCTATCCGTCCGCCCGTAGGGTGATCCGCAATCGCACTTGTGAGGAGAAATACATTATTCCAGAAGTTTACATTTAAATATAAGTAATGAGATTTTCATTTTGTGATGACTTTTTAAAGTAAAAAAGCAAAAAAAAAAAAAAAAACCCCAGATGTTGATATGTATTTTCCAAGCACTGGCAGCTACTCGCTTATGTAGATGACCAGCGATTATTGATGACATCATCAGATGGTAGTAACGTCCAAATTTGGAGTCAGGCTATGTCCCTCCCTACTCACTACATAGTCCACTATGGTGCGTTCACCATTTTGTAGAGCCATCCGAATCTACAATTCAAAAATCAAATGCCCTTGCAAAAAACTAGCGTACATCGATGCTCACTACATTAGAAAATATAGACCAAAATGCATTGCGGTCAAACAGTTTTTGCGAAAAAAAGCGTGTCTAAATTGAATTTCTAAACTGAAGTTCTGTAATTTTTTACATTTAAAATGAATAGTTGTCATCAAATTAAAATTTTGAGGAGATGGTTTAATCAACTTAAAAAAGTCTGTAATAAGTTCCTCTTCTTCTTCTAAAATGTTTATTTTTTAAATTAAAAGGAAAAAAAAGCACCAGAATCCAAATGATAAAAAAGGTAATGCTTAAATTTCTTGCATTTAATTTAAGTAAAGTAAAGCTGCTGCAGCAGGAGGACCCTTTTGACAGAGAGTAGGTTTTATTTTGAAAGGCACTAGTGTGTGCTGCTGTCACAAGTAAAAGAACTTACAACTGTTATATATTGAAACATATAGATAATTTTGTAATTTAATCATTGCAATATTAAAAAAAATACATTTGTAAATAAATGCTTAATTAAAAAAAGCAAATATTGTACATTTTTTAAATTATAAAATGGGATTTTCTGGGTTCTGGTCTGTAAGAAACTACACTAAATGGCTCTTTTAGCGTTAAATGTTGCAGCCGTCTGGTCTGTGGTATATAGATTGTCAGGAAAACAGTTTGGGAAGCAATGTGCAATTATCTGAGCACATTTCTAAGAGTTTGCAGTGTCTCATTGTTTCCAAAACGGCCAACTTCTCACTTGGTTAGCACCAACTGACTCCATGGGCAGGATTTGGATTTAAAAAAAATAAAAATCTATGCAATGTGCCTGCATCTCACCCACTTCCCCCTCACTGTAAATAAGTGTTCATTTTAATGTGGCACCTGCAACATGCCCATTGGAATAAATATTTTCACTCTACCGTCTCACCGAGTGATCTACGACTTTTATTTTTAATATGGGATACCTCCATGACTCCTCCAAGTCGCCCATTTTTTGCCTGTATCCACCCATAGCGGTAGTTGTGACATCGTAGGGATGTGGGGGTAAACAAGCAGAAATGTGGAGAGACCTGAACTGTTCATCAAAATTGTGTTGGAGATGGAGATTTATGAAGCAGTTTTCCCACTAAGTAAGTTTTTTTCACTTGATAGATATAAGCTCAACAGAGCTTGAATTCTGATGCTTATTTTTACTTCCTTCCACCAAATGAAAACAGACTTAGACCCATAAGGCAACAAGCCACCAACAGGCAATCAAAGCGTTTCCACTTCACTCAGGAAGGGCTGCTGTGTCAGAAAAGATTTCAGTTAAAAAAAAAAAAAAATCAGCGAGAAATAGGCTTTGGGGAGTGTTTGTTTGATTGGCATGTCTCTGCAAACACAGGTGTGCCGCTTGTCTAATGTCACCTCCACTTCCTCTTTGCTGACTAAATTTGGATTTTCCGCTTGCTGCTGTCGCTGCCAAAAACTGTTTTTGAGGGAGAAAATTGAACCTTCGAGATATTTGTACAGTCTGGGGTTTGATTTGGAAGCACCGCTAACATGATTTCTTCCAGTCAAAGGGAACATGATGGACGAAGAAGAAGAAGATTCCAGCCACCGGTGTAATAAGGGATGTGAGTCCAGAGCGAGATTAAAGGAAAGGTTCTCGTTTGAGACTTGTGAGAGAAGGAGTTTGTCACTCCCGATGCCCTGGAGACACTCGGCGGCCAAAAATTGGGTTCATGTGCCACTCAATTATCCGCTCCCTTAAGGCATTCTCTTTGAGGATGAAATTATACAGAATGGATGTGAATGAGAATGTTTGACACTGGGATGTGGGGCTGGCCACCAGTGGCACTTTCAATTTGGTCAGCTTAATAGATCCCATATGTCCTGGCAATGTTTTTATTTTCTTTCAGTGGACAAGAAGTAGTATGGATGGATAAAAAAATGAAGAAAAAAAGCAGAAGCAGAGACATTTTATTATTCCATCACCTTTTTTTTTCCTAACTTTGTAGCACCGACTAAAAACATGGCGGTCTTTTCTTCCTCTAGAAAATTGTCACAATGCTGCTGTTATCACCTACGGTGGCCTTGAAGGCCAAATCATGCAAAAACATATTATAGAAGATCACAAGAAGAATGAAAAAAGCAAAGCAGATTATAAAAAAGAATATGAGCAAGTAAGTTTATTGATAAAGCATAATTCACACTCAAGGCAATTCAAAGTGCTGTTCAAAAATATATAAAAATACAAAAGCAAAAAAAATCTATTAATACACAAGAAAAATTATAAAAATTAACAAAATTAAAATTCAGAAAATTATTAAAAATATACACATAGAATAGTTACCATTAAAACACATTGCTAAATAACAAAGTTTTCAGCCTAGATTTGAACATCTTATTATATTAAAAAAATCTAATTACAATTAAAAGTATAAATAGTAACATTTTTTTATTTAAAAAATATAAACGAAATGTTAAAAAATAAACCACAATTAAAAAAAAACGGTAAGGATAGGTACAGGGCATCACGGATTGGATGATGGGATCCAGAATCCCTTCATGCCAATAGTAGAGGTTCAACAGTTAAACGATTATTCAACTGATCCAATCGGATCGATGTGTCTGAGGATTGATCGAGTCGAAACTAATTTTTAAAATGATATATATCAATCAATTAATTAATTAAACTTTATTTATAAGAAAACTATTCTCATATATAAGCTGCTCGAAGCACTTTACAGTTAAAAACAGAATAAAAAGAGGAAAAACCCAATAAAATCAAATACGAAAAGTAACATGTATAAAACTAATAAATAAGCATTTCAAATGATCTAGAATCGATATAAAAAAATACTATTTGAATTGGGGAACAGTAGGTTTATTTTAATTTAACATAAAAAACACCAAACTGTCATCACAGCAGAAAACACGTGTGATGACAGCAAAAATGATCAAACATCATCACAGTCCAATGAATTTAGGATCATACAGTGGTAAAATATTCCAATAATGTTCTGTTATATTCATGTTGATGTGGAAAAACAACAATAGGCTGAACTTTATCAAACTAAAATGTGAATGGATTTATATTAATTTATGTATACTTGTTTGTTTGTGCACAAATTTAATTTACACTTAAGAGATACAAGGAATCTGAAAAACTTCACCAGAACTGTTCAGTACCAGGAGTTTATCTCTGAGTCACACTGGTTGAGGTTTTGGCTAAAGATGTCCTGGATCCATTTTAGGTCCATGAATCGGATCATTCAAAATGAACCAATATCGACTATGAATCGGATCGGCAACCATAAATGACAATATTAATGAAAGTGTTGTTCAAATAAAGCATTACACCTCTACCAAATAACTTTTAGTTAAAATGATGGACAAATAAAATCATTTTGTTTTGTTTGTACCATTTCATTTTGATTTCTGGAAATTACGTTTGTTTTGCTGCAATTTTTTTCTTGTTAACCAAGAACAGTAGGTACTAGAGGACATCACTGATATTATGAGGAGACATTTGAAAGAATAATGTGACAGAGATGTCCCTTGCTACCTACCTTTACTGGTTTCTTGTTTAATTTTTTACATTTCATTTCTGGAATATTTTTTTCCCCAGAACATTTCATTTTTGTTTCCTTTTTTTTTAGGTTTTAGTCATTTTGTTTTGATTTTTGAAAATGTTAATTATTTAATTTTTGTTGTAATCTTTAATATGTTTCTGCGCTGAGTGATTTGTTGGTTGGATTTGGACTCAGACCCACCGTAATAACCCGACTCTGGAGTCCGTACGCGCGCCGGCTGCTTCGCCGGATCGTGTTTCCACCGTTCCCCCGCTGGATCTCCCCGAGGCCCAGCTGCCTGGCGAAGCCTTCACGAGTAGATGTGAGACATGAGCCGTTCTGCCAAGAAAGAGAGCGTGAGGAGGGGCTCTGGATGACCACAGTTTGGAATTTCTGTGCTGTTTTGTCATACTCTCTGAGAAAAATGGAACCAGATGTAGAGGGCAGGGGGAGAGAGGAAGCTCAAGAGATACTATAGGAATTCATCTGAAGGTATATTTACGAGTTCTTTAGAGAGAAACCAACCAGCCAAGTGGGGTTATATCTATGCAAACATTACTCAAGCGACTTTATTGGCTGGGCCAAACCACAGTGGGCCGGGCCCAAAAAGCCACCATTTTTTTCTGGCAAACAAGCAGAGCTACATTAAATCTCCACTAATATTATAATTACATGGGAAGGGGAGGGATGATTTAAGTTGCATTGGCAAGATGAGTTCTTCTAATGTGAATAGGATTGCTCTAACTCTGTTATTTATGAGTTGCGTTGTCAGCTGCGCGATGGTTTCGCCTCTTAGCGCAGAGCTCATTTCACAATATTAAGAAACGCACTCACACAAATGACTCACTGGAGGAACTCCGGCTGTAAAGAAATGACGGACAGAGACCAACTGTTTTTTTTTTTTTTTCTCAACTTCCTGTCCTTGGATTTCAACAAAAGCAGTAATTATAGCAAGCAGCGTTCTGCACTTTTCCCACAGTGGAAAAGGAAAAAGGGACAAGAAATAAATATTATAGTTTTAAGATGGGGAAAATCACAAAAGTGCCTTCAAATAATAATAAAAAAATATATTTAAAAAAAATCCTCCAATGGATATAAACAAAAGCGGACTACAAGATTTGAAAATAGTTCTGAAAATACAGTCAAATTAGACAAACTTTTCTTCCAAACCAAACGTCTGAAAACATGCAGGCTCTGTTACTTTTTAAAGACACTGACTGTATATGAGAACTGGACTGTGTGATCCCTCCCCCCTTGCATTCCAAACAGGAAGTACCAGGTGGTTCAAAAGGGTAAAAAAACATAGAGAAATAAGTCAGTCATTTGTCAGAACAACTATTCTTGTTCAGTAACTTTTTTAACATGTTCAACATGCAATTTTTTAATTATATTATTTCTGTTACTTAAGTTATACTCTGGCCAATTAGATTTGGTAGTAGAGTAGTTGCCATAGAAATGTTGACTAAACACGGAGCATATACTGACAATTACCGGTTCCAACATGTCAATGTCCGTATCGTGAAAAAATCTCAACCGATGACTTACTGAGCACTCCCAAACATGAGAGAAAACACCAACGCATTCTCACTCCTAGCTCGCCATATGATATGGACGTACGGTTTGGGCCTCCTCAATGACACTTTTTGACGTTTTGGGTGTCTCCAACTCCTCAAATCTTGGACATGGTGGCTGTTCCCATTAAATCAACTGGTACCAGTCCCCGTTCTGCTTGGTACCGGGCCATGGACAGGGAAAAAAGGTGCATACGCCAATCAGGGATCCACAACCCTTGAGACGCGGGTCAGTATCAGAACGGTACCCTAACCCGGTACTAAGTTGCTCGTGATTTAATGGAAACAGCCAGTACGTTAAAAAAAAGACGACTTGGGGACACACAAAACATCAAAGAGTGACACAGAGGGGTTCTGAACGTCTATATATGAGGAGTTGGGAGAGACAATGTGTAGAAAATGTCTAAATACAACACAGCTTGTGTGTGGAAGTACTACGAACCTGTGAAATCTGTAAAACGTTTTAACAAAAATGCATCTGAGGTAACAAAAACATCCTGACCACCATATCAGCTCGTCCTTTCCTCCGTCTCTTATGGATTTTTCTCAGAAGCAACTTTAATGCTTTATTTATGACATTTTTAGAACCCTCTAGTAGCTCTTTTGGAAAACTATTAACACATACAACTATTTTATTGTCATTGGAGACATGTTAGAAATGAATATGAAGCTTTTTCTGGTCTTACTCTTCTAAGGGTGCAGCAGGTACTGCGGTGGGTCCCTCCCACCACAGTACCAGTTTTTGCAACACATCCTAATTTTTATTTTATTTATTTAACCATTATTTAACCAGGAAAAAAATCCCTTGAGATCCATTGATCTCTTTTTCAAGGGAGTCCTGGTTCCCAAGTCGTCACATATTAACGTTGGTTATGGACCTCTTTTTGGTGTTTTGGGCGTCCCCAACTTGTCATTTCTTGACATGCTGGCTGTTTATAAAATCAAAGGTCCACAACCCTCGGGATTCAGTACTGGACACGGTATCGAATGCGGTACCACCCATGGACTGTTCATCAGGATCCAGCCGGTACTAGTACCCTAACCCTAACCTGGCACTGGACACGGTACCGAAGGCTGTACATGACGTGGTACCCGAAGCAAACTGGTCCTGGACGTGGTACCGGATGCAAACCAGTGCCGGATGAGGTTAGGGTTAGGGTACCAGCACCCAGAGTGCACCGTTACTGGAATGGTTTAGGGATACCCAAAATACCAAAAGATGACGAGGAGGGGTCCTTAACCAAACGTCAATATGTGACGACCTGGGAGTGAGAATGTGCTGGACTTAAGTTTAACCACTGAAAGGATATAAGCTAACCTCCTGCAGACACTTCTGGAAACTCAGACTGGGAGAAGTTTGATTTCAGATGGTTGTAATACTTTTTTTTTAAGTTGGATATGGGTAATTTATAACTAAAATATAATTAAAAAAAAACTTATTCTATTTTTGTGATCCAAATGTTATTTTGCACCATTTTTGCTGTTTGTACAAGCATGGTTTGTCCTTTTTTTGGTTTTTGAGCTCTTTGAAATCCTGAAGCTGCCTTTGGTGGATGACGCAGCTCCTGAGCGTCCTCCAGGAACGACCTGTTTCACTCGGGGGTTTAGAGTCATGAGGACAGTTTGTGTTACTTCACTCTTTTTCCATCATCTCACTGCAGCCTGTCGGCCGGTCTCGGGTTTTTCTCTTTCTCTGTTGGTTTGATTTAGTTTGTTTTTTTCTGCTCCAGCAGCCACAGATGCAGCCATGCGGGTCTCTCAAGACGCCGATCACTGCAGCCTCGGCTCTCCGTCTCTTATTTGTCGCACTGATGAAAACACGAGTGTAAATGAACCTGGTCTTACAGCAGCTGCTCTCCGTTGTTGAGCTTTTTTCCTGTTTTTAGTGAAGGATTTCATTTTTGCTCCCTCTTCACACCAGGTTTCGGTTACTGCTTGCCGCTCAGCTGCTAAAATGTAGTCATCACTTCCCTCTATAAGTGATTTGCTTTCCATTCATTTGGTTTCCCCCCCTGCTGCTTACGTCCATTGGTCCTTTTGGGTTTCATGCATGGTTACAGTGAATGAATGAATGAATGAATGAAATGGTTTATTTCAAGCAATCAGGTCATAATACATACATAACATATCACTTAATAAATCACAAGTTGATCACTTGAAAGGGAGTGGAAGGAAGCGAACTTATATAATCCCACCCCGACTCGACCATTTTCTCTACATGAATTATCAATATCCGGTTCAGGACTTAATATCAAATATTAATAAAATCAGGCTATTAAGGATCATTGAAATCATTAATGTCATCAAGTTTCAAAGCATCCACGACAAATCATTTATATTAATCAGTAAAGAAAAGTAATACCATAGTGATTGTAAACTTTTCAGTAATCATTACTGCATATTACATAAACAGTAATCTAATATTCTCTTAGAAAAAAAGACACTTTGTGCATGAATTATGATAATACAAAAATAATTAAATCATCTTCATTTGCTAATGCAGTAAAGGTCAAGATATTCTCGTAAAAAGAAGACAATTAGTGCAGATTGTATTAATCAGATAATTATTATTAAAAAAATATAAAAATAAAAAGTCGCTTTTAGGCAACTTTAAAAAACTTTAAGTTGAGGAGAGCTGGAGACACACGTCTGCTCGTGACCCGGAACAGTCTCCGGGAAAGGCCGGTCTGCAGCAGCTACTTTTTTTTTTGTCTTGTCAGGCGATCTTCTCCATCTCTTGCTCTTTACCCGGTTGTTTATTCAGCTCCTCTTTGACCTGCTTCTGTGAGGATTTGTGTCTTTTGAACATGTGTAGTCCAGACAAATAGAAGAAGGAGAATTAATGCTATGAAGTTAAACGGAAATAAAGTGAAAAATTGGATTTTTTAAATGCTCTATACCAGGGGACTTGAGTATTGTTCAAAAATATAAAATCTTATAATCCAGTTTGCCTTCATTCTGGTTGTGCTTTCTGACTTCCAGTGGATTTTCTGTGATACACGGCACACCAAAATCTGATGTCAAACATGTTTTAGCTTAGTACCATTAGTTTTTAAAAACTAAAAAATGTATTTTCTTTAAAAATATAGCCCCAATGGAAGGATAAAAGAGCCACACGTGGATCTAGCTGCAGGTAACAGACTCCTGCTCTATACCATGGAAATTCATTCTTTTGAATTTTAAATGTATTATACTGTTTATCCTCTCTATAAATAAGCCTAAAACTGTATTTAGATCCATTCATGTATTTCTGAGTGTTCTTCTGAAAACCTCCTCTCTCATTATCAGCCCCTCCCATACAACCTGGTTCTCACGTGCTGACATCACAAAGTAAGAACCGCCTTTTTCCAGGAAGAGTGCGCTGACAGCTCCGCCCCTTTTTCTGCAGATCTAGCGGTAATTGGCTAAAACGCTTTCATTTTATATGCATAATATGCACATCCATCTTTGCAAAAGTTTGGATGTTGTTTGTTTTGTGGATGAAACGCAGATATGCTGCAGAGGACGGCTCTAGGATGACAACATGACCGCATAAAGGAGCAAAAGGCGGAGCCTAAGAGATCGATGCTCAGGAAATAACTCATATTTCATACAAAATGTGTTATTTAGTGTGCCTAAGGTAATATATTATTATATATTTGGACAGAGTTTACGATAAAAGGCTTAAAAAAGCATGTGGGCCTTTTAATCAAGTTGTAAAACATTTTAGTTGTTTTAGATAATTTGATTTTATTTTCAAATATTAACAATAATACAATAAAAATGTTGTAAACACAGATATATCAAACCAATTTTAGATAATAAGCGTTAATTAGAAATTAAACAGTATAAAAATTAATGGAAGATGCCATCTTAACAGTGTAATTTCTCCTAATCATAGATGAACATATTTGTAGTTTTGCATACAGTAAACATACGAGTCACATTAGATGAATTAAATGTGATGACTGTCAAATCGAATCTGATTTGTTGCCTGGAAAGGAGTGGAAAGAAGAATACATATTAAATCCCATATGCTGTTTCTTTATATATATATATAAGTTTTCATATAGCTGCCATAAACTTTGTTTTCCATTTATTGATCTAGAATAGATTAGCCTTTTCTTGTGAT
>NC_050524.1:6014192-6037173 GCF_002922805.2 Oryzias melastigma | reverse complement strand
TAGAAAGTTTGCATTGTGTTGGGGTAGAAACGATGTTGGTCATGTTATGTTCAGCTGTTGTTGTGACGTCATGAGGACCCAGCTAACAAAGTTGTACATGATAACACAGTGGATTAACGTTTTAATGCCCCCCCCCCCGGGCCGCGGAATAGCTCCACACTGGCTGACCGGTCCACAGCCCCAAAAAGGTTGGGGACCACTGCTGCAGAGGACGGCTCTAGGATGACGTCATGGCCGCAAAAAGGAGCAAAAGGCGGAGCCTAAGAGATCGATGCTCAGGAAATAACTCATATTTCATACAAAATGTGTTCTTTAGTGTGCCTAAGGTAATATATTATTATATATTTGGACAGAGTTTACGATGAAAGGCTTAAAAAAGCATGTGGGCCTTTTAATCAAGTTGTGAAACAATCAATTTTAGACAAAATATGCGAGTTATTAATTAGAAATCAAACAGTATAAAAATTGATGGAAGATGCCATCTTAACAGTGTAATTTCTCCTAATCATAGATAAACATATTTGTAGTTTTGCATTAGATGAATATAATGATGACTGTCAAATCGAATCTGATGTGTTGCCTGGAAAGGAGTGGGAAGAAGGATACATATTCAATCCCAACGTATGTGTTATTTCTATATATATATATATATATATATATATATAAGTTTTTATATAGCTGCATAAACTTTGTTTTCCATTTATTGATCTAGAATAGAGTTACTTGTGATTGCTTGTTGATTGTTTTTTTTTCATTGGTTAATTTGGTTTATTTCAAGCATTAATTGTAGAGAATACTAGAAAAATAATCACAGATTAATCAGAATTATCAAAATAATTTAATTTAAAAAAATCAAAGACACACTGAAGTCTAATTTAAATCATTAAACATAGTGATTATAAATTATGGTGAGGAATTTTTTTTTTTTTTGCAATATTTACTCTTTAAAGTGTTGCCAAGTTACCTTAACTTTTAAAGACAACAACTTAGCAACTTGTTCTAAATGTTGTGAGTATTGTGTAGTTTAGTGTGATCATGTTGTGAGTTCTGACTGTCAGTCACACCAGGTTTAGGTTGTCAATCAACCAGCCGTCTTCATTTCAGCTAATGAGTCTCAGTGTATTTAAGTGTCTGGTTTCCACTCAGTTCATCTGCTTTACCACCTCTTCCCCTTATTTGTGTGTTTAGTATGTCATATCACACACAATCTAGATGTGCAGAAACACACAAAACCTGATTGGGTTCTTTTTTTCCTTTCACGATGCATCATTGGAAACGTCGCTGAGCAACATGGGGGAATGTGACGTGTGGAGGAAAAACAGATGGAGCTCATATTTTGTGGTGTTCAGATGGAAAAAGAGGTTTTGGAGAAAGTGTAAAGATTGTTTTGACTGTGATGAAATCTGCAGAAGAAAACCTGAAGGCTTTGTTAGCCAGTGTGTTCAAAAAAAAAAAAAAAAAGCTTCACAAAATCCGATTTTACTTCTGAATTTAGCAAAAATCTATTTTGAAACAATGTAGGAACAATCCTACTATCATCTAGTTCTGAATAAAATAAACATTTTGCAATAGCAGGGCAGATTTTAGAAGAAAATCTTTAAAATTTAGTGATTTTACACGTTTAGACGGAGCTTGAAATAACCTGACATATAGTAAACATAAAAAGTGCAGCGTTCCCTCAGTGAGACCGCCGCTTTTTGCACAACAGAACAACTTCAGCTTAACAAGTTGGTCCAGAAATGTGTTGCAATTTTAATTTTGAATTCATAACTCAAGTACTGACTGTTTACATCATGGCGTTGCATCAGGATGAATGATAGACTTGGTAAAACTTTGGAGAAAAAAAATACAGCAGAAAACAAGTCCAGGAGTTTTGAAAGTGCAGATTCTCTGCAGATGGGTGGGTGACCCAGAGGCGGACATAGTGGTTTGGGGGCCCAGATGAATTAAAATATGGGGGCCTCTGCAGTAGTTCTCATTATAATTTTAATCAGGCTTTTACTTAAAAAAGCAAAAGAAACAAAACACAAAACTTAAATGATGGAACAGCACTGTACACAATGGAATGGTGTCAATTTAAAAAAACAAACAAACAAAAGTTTTTCTTTTAGTAGAGTACCATGAATGAAGATATATAAAAATATGAGAATAGTCATAAAATTCTAAGGAAAAAACACATTTGACAAGAACAAAAATGTGAATTTATGACTTAAATTGTTGTTTGTGACATTTTTTCAATATATAATTGTAATATATAATTGTAATTTCATGAAATTAAAGTTGTACACATATAAGAAAAACTAGGTCAGATTCAGTGAGGGTTGTGAGTAAGTTGTCTCAAACATAAAATAAACGGTAATGTTAACATTTTTAACGCTAAATGTGACATTTTCATTTTTGAAAAAAACAAACCTTGTAAAATTACATTTTTTTAACTAATTTTTTCAATTGTATTCAAGTAAAATTGACTTTTTTTTATAGTTTTACAACATTATTATCATTAAATTTTGATGTTTCTCATAATTTTGCAACCTAGTTTCTTTAAAATTATAATTTTTTTCTCATGTTCATCCTCATAAAATGTTGACTTTATTATTATTTTTTTAATGACCTAGTTCTCATTAAATTGACACTTTTTGCCCATAATTTAAAAACTTTCTTCTCATTTGTTTCTCTTTAATGGTTTACGGTTTGTTTGTTGCGTGGTGTAGACCGCTAGCGTATCATTGTAGCGTGACGACTAGTAAAGCAACAACAACGGAGGTCATCCAGCAGCTCGTCTTTTTGTTGCTTTACTTTTTGTACATCTTGTATAATAGGAATTTAATGTTTGAAAGAAGATTGCGGGCGGCTAAAATGAATACAGTCATAAAGAGGAAAATGGAAATGCTAGCTTAAATGAGCGTTATGACTTCGTCATCCCTTTCTGCCAATCAGCGGGTGGCAGCACCCCAACCGTCTTTTTCAGTTTTGGGGAGGCCCCAAAAAACCAATGTGGTTTGGTTCTGTTTTTTACAATGGAAATACCGTCATAAAAATACCATCATACTTTTTCTCATTTTTAACTTTATCTTTTTTTTTATTTTTTGATTCTCTTTCCTGCTTTGTCTATCTGTCCTTTTAGAAGTGCGGCAACTAATTTCTTGTTGTCCCTTAGCCTTTTTTTCTTTTTTTTTTGACAGTACTATGCTTCATTTTACCAATTTTTTGTTTGTTTAGATTTTTCTCTACGAAAAGTTTCTCCTGGCTCGCTAACTTCCTGTTGCAGTTGACGGAATAGTCCATGTCTCCAGAGTGATGGGGGAGGATGAAACGGTTTTGCATGAGTGGTCTTATGCGTTTTTTTTTTTTTTGTTTTGTTTTGTTTTTACTAATGAAACAGTTAGATAAGAGTCATGAAAATCATTTTAGACATTTTTATTTCAAGTGTTCAACTAGGGTACGTCCACCCTGTGCCAGTGACCTCTGGGATCTTCTGCTTTGGTTCGCGGTCTTGGACGCCACGTCAACATTTCGCCAATCTTTTACCATTTTTGTCTTTAAAACGACCTTAGAAAGAGCTTGAGTCTCTTGCTCTCTGTCCTCCTCAATGCTGCTTCCACACTAAGCCTGAAAAGTGAGATTTTTCAATAAAATATGTGAACGGTTCCATGTTCTAGAGAGGCAGCAGATGCATCTGCACCCTGCTGGTGTTTGTGTTCAGCTGTGTGTGGAATACATTCGGCTAAAATCGGATTCTTGTTGAGACTTAAGGGGAGCGAGGCCGGGCAGAAGAATTGCTGGAGAGACAAAAAAAGAGAACACGGAGTGTTTTCTGATTGAGGTTTTTGATCCAGGTCGTGCAGGAGTTTAATCATTGTAACTGTGGAAAGGGCCACTGTTGCTGAGTTGTTCCATAAAGAAGAGATGGTTGTGCAGGTCCGCTCTCCCTTATAGACCTAATTCAATTGAAGAATAAATGAGTTCTGTTGGTAATTTGGAGATAACCTGTGCTGCGGCTGAGCTTAGGGGAAGATAAGAGAAGACACAGAAACGAAGACAAGAAAACGAGACAATTTTTCACCCTGCCAATGCTGAATCAAAGTTTTCCCAGTCCGCCCCAAACTTTAATTAAAGTACACACTTATATGCGCTTGGCGCACACAGGTTTACACAATCAGGCCCACGTGGTCACACAGAGATAATCCAGGAGGAGCATCGGGTTTATTTGGAGGAGATCAGTGAACCTAATTGGAACATACTGTAGCTTCTCTATCGGCTCTTTTGTTGTTGGATTAATCAGCGAGGTGCTCCCTGAGAGTCAGCGGGCCTTTGAGCCCTGAAGCTCTGAGCTTTGAGGCCTCATTTCACTGCCAAACAAAAATATGGGTTCTCGGGAAGAACAGGCGTTCAGTATGAGGCAGAGCGGTGCTGGTTACCACAATGAGGCAATAGCTGTAAAAGGACGACCTTCAGGCGTGGTCACGAAACTCAAACCGTACGCTGGGTTTAGGGTTATCTGAGCCCATGGAGGGTCATGGAGAGGAGCGGCGGCATCTTAAGGGTTCTCTTGTGACTCGTGCCACCACCTCAAGAGACGTCATGAGAAAGGAACATATGATAATGTGGTAAATGCTAGCCTTAGCAGTTCTAAGGCTAATGTGCATTTGTGACACACATGATGCGGTTGTATGGTTCACTAACCTCGCACTCTAGTTGATAGTAAGGGGCCTTCTGATGAGGAAAACTTAGAGGATTTATACAAATATACTGTTTTTTTCAAATTACAAATCATTTAAACGCAATGCATTGTGGTCTATATTGATGATCCAGGCTGTGTCCGAAATGCCCCCTAATTACTAAAAAAATATATAGTGCAGGACAATTTTAAAAGCAATTCGGACACTAAGGTCACTACTTTTTTTTTTTTTTTTTCACTGTAAAAAGTGAAACATTCAATCAATAACAGCTATCAAAAAGAAGTTTTCATCAAATTAAAAATTCGAGTTGATTGTTTATCCAACTTAAAATTTTAATTTGATATTTTTAAATGTAACAAATTACATAGCTGTTGTAAATTGATTGAATGTTTAACTTCTTACAGTGTATAACATCACCAGTTTCATGAAGTGAAAATTTAATCAATACCAACATTTTACGATGCAGTGCAGTACTGATGATGATGAAAACGGTGCTGATTTATGAAAAAAATACATTGAACACTAAAAGTTGTTTAAACGCAATGCATTGTGGTCTATATTCACCAATGTAGTGAGCATGATGCACGCTAGTTTTTCGCAAACAATTCAAAAAATGTTTTTCAAAACCTTAAACATTTTTTTTTCAAAATCTTTAAATTATATAAAAATCTTATCGTTTCACAGTTTGCCTCTTTTCGTAATGTAATAAACCCCTTGCCAGCTGTGTTTCCATTACACATATACGCAAAACTTTATCGAAATTCTACAAATGTCGAAAAAACACAATTTTGTAATTAAACTGTTTGCATTAAATAACAATTATGTCTTTCAAAATCATTCAAAAACACTTCCATTAGGAAGATTTAGTATCAGAAATCGAATTTTCACAATTTCAGAGTCAATGGAAATGCAGTTGTTTTATTTATTTCTTTTGGAGTTTTTCCAGCTGAAGAGATGTCCTTTTTACTGTACTGAAACATTTCCTTTTTAGAGTTTCATTTATTTAAAAATAACTTAATTTTTCTTCTCTGATTTAGAATTGACTCTTATGAACAATCTGTAATTATGTTTTTGTCAAACTCAGAGTTTTGTTGTTACTTTCCAATTAAGGTTTTGATGCTAAGATTTGAACTAATTGATTTTGGACCAAAACAGTAAATTAAAGCTATTCTGTTCAGGACCATGGGTCCTGAGTTTCTAGGACAGGATTTTTACACATTTCTTTTATGACAAAACAACAAAAGAGCCCACAGAAGGACATGTTTAACATTTGCAATCAAGATGCAGAATATCTTACGTCCGAGAGGCCAAACACTGGATATCAACAGGTTTGAGGATCCAGTTCACCAAAAGAAAAATGATTTCCACGAAAGGACACCAGAACTAGTAGAGATGAAAGCTTCCAGGGCGAGTCTTTGGAGAAATGTGCACAACCCGTGAAAAGATAATGCGGCGGAGCTAAACCCTCCACAATGGCGCTCTCCAGCTGTGCTCCGACAACAGATCAACTATCAACAATCCAAACAAATTACCGCCACCATCACATCCTTACCCACAATTCATACAAAACAGCCGTTTGGCACAAATGTTTGTGTGTCGCAGCATGATATCCGATTGATCTTGAATTGTCTCTGATTGGTGGATTACTCCGGGCATTGTTGCGTCTCTTATCGAGTCAATATGGTGCTTAAGCCAAATATAAAGGGAGTAATGGAGGATCAGATTACTGGAAAAAGCTGATATTTATTCATTTTTAATAAAAATCTTTACTGAGTCATTTACCAACATTAAAAACAAACCGCTCAACCTGAAAGCAAACGTCATTGGCTGTGGCGTACCATCAGGGCCTACAAAGCCTTCAGTGAAGGCCTAAAATTTTCTGAAAAGTATTTAAATCACAGAGAAATGATTTTTTTGTAAGTAATTTGTAAAAAAAATATTTTAATATTTAAACTGTTCTGTCAGCTTCTCTCACAGCTCTACGCCCGACTGTGCTGCTGTTTTTTTTATTTTTTTTATTTTTTTTTATTAATGAAAGTTTCTAACCAATCAGCTTTTAGCCCTCACCTGTTGCTAGGTTCATTAAAGTCTGCCTCACGCTCCTATAGTTACTTCCGGTGCACATCTTGATTATTTATTTTATTTTTTTTACTTTTTCTCCTAAAGTGTGATTTATAACTGATCTTCAATAAACACAATCAACACAAATTGTCTTTTTTAAGGAGTATATTTTTGATTTTTTTTTGCATTGACTAATGTAGATGATCTTTCTTTCTGATGATAATGATTATCATCGGAGAAGGTCATTTGCATTGATCGTGCCGGGAGTCTGCGGTATGCTCGGATCATCATCGTCGTCGGGAGGATCTTTTGCATTGATCAGTGCTGGGGGTCTGGAATATATTCAGATGATTTTTATCTCTGTATGCTCTGGATTTTTGGTGCTGGTTGGTGCTGTTTTTTTTTTTTTTTCTGGTGATGATGGTCTGAATATTCTTGGATCTTTGGTGTTGATTAATGTGGATGATTCTTTCCTGATGACGATCGTCTGCGTAGATTTAGATTTTTTTGTACTGATTAATATAAACGACTTGTCTGTGGATGTTTGAAATTGAATTACATCACTGATCTTAAAGATGCTTAATAATCTCAAATTTTTGATTGAAGGGTATAAATATTTGAACCAGATGTTGATAATTCCTGTAAAGACAATGGTAAAGTCGAACTGGGTGGGATTATACAGTATAAGTTTGCTTCCTAAAAACTCCCTTTCAAGTGATCACCTTGTGATTGATAATTGTTTTATGTATTATTACCTGATTGCTTGAAATAAACCATTCATTCATTCACAATGTTTGAGCGACAGAGGGGCCAGTACTAGAACTTCTACGCCGCCATTGAACACACCACGGGCGCTCCCGAAGCTGCAGCGGCTCATTTCTGTACCGACAGGATTTCGGACAATATCACTTCCTAGACAAAAAACAGGTTTCAAGAGCATGAAAAACTAGTTTTTATCACCCTCGTCGACTCCCAGAAATTGCTGGAGCACCAGAAACAGCATTCTGATAGGCCTCTGATCTATCTCAGCTGAAAACAGAGCAGGATTTTGGAGGGAAACGTCCCGATGATCTAACTGGACGTCCTTCATGGATGGAGTTCAGCTTAAAATAAGTTGGATTTGCTGTAAATAAAAAGGCATGTTTTCAAGTGATGACAGCGATTTGAAAGGAGAAATACTTGGGAATGGAAAAATATATATATTTCTTATTACATTTGTTCTCTTTAATAAGAAAAATGACACAAATACATAGGATTTTCTTTGGAGGGGACTTTGAATAATCTTCACATAACAGGGTGGTTTTAGAAACCTAAAATACTTAATATTAACGAGGATTGTTTTGGTGGAGGAAGTCTGAAGCCTCGACTCTGAAAAGGACGGGCCGCCACCGATCCGGCGTGCATCTGGTTTTCCGGGCTCCTTGCCGCCAAGTCATCCCAGAGTTGCTCCACACAAACCGAACAAAGGCGCTTTTGGGTTTGGAGCTGGGGAACGCCACATGGAATCATTTTGTGGTCGAAGGCCATTTAGCAAGTTGTCTCCAGAACGCTTCGCCCCAGATTCTCACATAGTCGAAGAGCCACTTAACCACTTGCGTTAATCATCTTTCCTTCCCGCCGAGAGAAGGTTTGATCCGTAATTGACACGGCGTCAATTTAAAAAAACGAAAGACGCTGCCGTGCATGTTTTTGTCTTCAGGAAGAGGCGTTAAAGGACAGATGAAAGCGTCTTCCTTTGAGGAAAAAGCAGAGAAGAGGCTCCGTTTAGTCTGGATGAAATGTGACAAAGCAGCACGGCGGCTGTCAAGGTAGGGTTAAGTTTAGCTGTGTTTGCTTTGGATTCTGCCATGAACTGCATGAGTCGGCGGCAGTGCTCTGAGAATAATAAAGTATGTTTTTACTGGGTCAAATTGGCTTCTTTTATCCCCCCCCCTCCCTATTCTTTTTCTACCGCAGAATCCAAAAGCAACAGAGCGAGGCCAAAGAATGCAAATATGCAAATATTTAATCCTGATAGATTTCAGTGTTGATTTAAACGTGTGCACACACTCGTGTCAGTATTTGGAAGTTCACTGCATTAGTGTCAAAGTCACCCCCCCCCACCCCCCTGCTGGTAATGCTCTCAAATTTCAGCTTATTACTGCAACTGTGATGGAAAGGAGGGAAAAAGTGTTTTTTTTTTTAAGTTTCTTCCACGAGTTGTAGGAGCTTAATTCCACTGCAGGGTCTCGTTTTCTTCTTCCTGTCATCCGTGTGCGCTCTCTCCGCCCTGATTCCCCACCACAGATAATTTCCAGTTACCACAGTCGAGTCTTGAGATTCCCCTGCAGTGTGTGGCGGTAACAAGTTTCAGCAGCTCGACGAAACGTCGTTTCAGAGCGTGGGTGATGCCACGCGTGCAGGATCCTCGTTTCCACGCGGCCCCGGCCGTGGGGTCGCTCCCCTCGTCTGCTTTTAACTTTAAGCCCCCTGCCTGACATCAGAGGGCAGCTCGGATTCACACGCCTTTAAACAATCTGCTGGTGGAAAAATTGTGCACGCTGCTTTAAAACAGTTTCATTAGAAGGACAAGGAGACTGGAATCCCTGATGAGATTATTTCATTTGCCTGCCCTTCATGGCAGAAATCTCCTCAAACGGCTCTCCTCCTCACTGAACACTTAAGCTATAAAATCCTGGTTTGTGGGGAAGAGCATGTGTCTCAAAATCAGCAGAGTTTATATAAAAAACCTGCAAAAATGCTCAGCTTTAGGGTTCTGCCAGCTCTACTCCTGTTTCTTTTCTTATGTAACAATCATAGTATGTTCGGTGAGGATTTGATTTGTTTCTTTCCCTCCACTAGAGTGGAATCAGGGCAGAAACATCCCATCTGTCTGGATCTTTTTTCATCTCCACCAGAAAAGTGTGACACTGAGATTTAACTGGAGCGTTGCCGTGGCGTCCTTTCACCTGACGAATCTGCATGTAACTCCATCAACAGAGGGGCTGTCTACAACTCTGTTTTGGGCTCAATGACTGCAGCTGATTGACTTTCCATGCATCTCTCTGCACACAGGAAGACTTTTAAGTAACTCCTCCTTTCTGTGTGTGACGTCATCCTGCAGATCCTCCTGACTCGGAGCAAGTAGATTTTTTTCTGAAACGTTAATGTTTCAAAATCGAACTCACACAACTTTTTTTTGTATTTATTATTTTTCTATTTTGCATATTTAGCTATATTCAGTCTATTTTACTTTATTTGGTTATTCTATTTTACTTTTAGTTATTTTACTCCATTTGTGGTGCTGTACGGACGCTGGTACCTGAATTTCCCTGAGGATTTCCAAAGGGATTAATTAAGTATTTTCTATTCTATTCTATTCTAGAAACAACAAACGAACTTGGTTCCCGCATTGGAAAATATAAGCGTCACAGGATAGCTTTTACTTTGATTTCTATTTGGAACAAGTTACAGTAGACTCACCAGAGATTTGTGAGCCAATGGCAGCTCTCTCGTGAATTTAATTGATTTCACAACTTTGCAAAAGGTATGAGGTAAATTAGGTCCCCCAAACCACCCCTAAACATTGAGGAAACTTGATGAAATGCGCAGTATTTGTTGTTGCAGACCTGATGACTCCCAATCTTGTTTGAAACATGTAAAAAAAACAGACTGATATTGCTAAAACTGATGTTACTGTTACACGCCAACTCCCAACTTTGTCTTTTTGACATTACTAACAATCTGACACTGCTACACGTTAGCCGTGTTAGCATATTCACCATACCTGTAACTCAAAATCTTGTTTGCAACACGTAGAGAACAGACTGATACCTCTACAACAAACATTACTGTGACGTGCTATTCCAACTTTGTCAGTAACTTGCAAAAAAATACAATTTAATATTGCCGTATGTTCACCCTGTCAGAAGTGTTAGCCGTGTTAGCATATTTACAATAGCAGTAATTGACAATCTTGTTTGTAACACACAAAAAACAGACTGATTTCTCTACAACAAATGTTACTGTTACTACACTAACTACAAACTTTGTTAGTAATAAAAAAAAGAAAATATACAGTCTCACACCACTACGTGTTAGCTGTATTAGCATGTTCACAATAACACCCAATCAAACATTTAGACTAGGAGTGACCAAAGTCAGTCTCCTGCTGGTTTTCCACAAACTCTGCCTTATCTGCCCTGATTACCTGGATCAGGTGTGTTTGGCCATTAAGGAGCTTCAATGGCAGGTTGGTTGGAAAACATGTAGGACACCGGCCCTCGAGGCCTGACTTTGGACACTCGATTTAGACAGAGTGCTGTGTACCTCTCAAAATCGCTTCAAGTTCAGTAAACACAACCAGAATTCATCCATTTATAGCCTAAGGTGTGCTTAAAGGCCTTTTTATGACATAAACTACAGTGTGCCTTCTAGAGGGCTTTGAGTGTGGTTGCTAAGGATATTCTGCCCATTAACCCTTGAGCCCTTGAGCTATCCACGGCCCGTTAACATTGGGAGTGGGGTCATCAGGAACCCACAAGACAGCGCGCTGAACATTTTTCTTTCCCCGATGATTTTTGATTTTCACTGGTGTCCGTGGCAGACTTGAAATCCTGTCCACCTTTGTCATGGGAGGGATAATACGTGAATGTAAGGGTGAGGTCATCTGGACCCACAGGATAGCACAGGCCTAGATGGGCCACCAGCTGGGGGGGTCGAGGTCTTCTGGGGACATCAGCGGCTTGGAAGTTTTGGCCTTCACTCCACAGACCCTCTGAGGATCTTCACTGACTACATCAGAAACCAGGGACCAATCAGCATCAGGGGTGGAGTTTGGGGGGCTCTGTTGGACCAAGTCTTTCTGTTATATACCTACAATTGGAAGTTCTTAAGCTGTAGCTCTACCTTGTGAGAATTGAGTGCTTTAGTTAGTTTTGTTATTTCATTTTGGTTTTGGTTTTGATCATTTCATATATGCTGGTTTTCCTGTCAGTCACATCAGATTTAGCTTCCCAAACATCCAGAGCTCTCCTGTTTTCAATTAAAGAATAACCAAACCATAAATCAACTTTTTTGGGTTGTTGACCTCTATAAATGGAGCTTTAAAAGTGCTGTTTGTTCTTCATTGCCACATTTTAGACAAATTAAAATAAACTTGTTTAATTCTTGAAAATGTAGTCAAAAGTCATATGTGTGCTGCCCCCTACAGGTTGAATTGGGGTATTACAGTTGAATTTTGTGATTGGTCAAACCATTTAAGTCCCTCATCATGATCTGCAGCTCCAGTACTAACAGTCCGGTTCTCCACCCCTCTGACTGGATGTCCACATTTTTGGTTGTGGGTGGAGTCAGCTTCCAACCTCCCTGTTTGGTTACCCTTTTATTGTCCTCAGTCTATAGAAGTGTCTGTTTTTTTAGTTGGTATCATTTGTTTCTTCATGGTTTTTGTCCTGTTTAAGTTTATTAAACAATTACGTTTCTGATCTCTTGCATATTGGGGTCTACACCACCGGGTTATAACACTACCTTTCATCTTGATGCACCATTCTTTTCAGGAAGGTCACCCAAACGGCTTTCCCCACTTATTTTTTTGCAAGAAAATCACCTAAATTCAGACTTCGCCACAAAATGGCCACCAACCTGTGCGTCCTGTGGACAGATGGATTTTGAAATATTTTTAGCCCCATTCAAGTTTTTAAAACTTTGACCTGCTGTGATGTCATCATTCTGCGGTGGGGGTTGTTGACTGTTTTAAAACTTCATTTTTGCTGCGTACAAGGTGTGTGCAAATTTCGGTGATCAATGTCCAACCAAAACATTGATGAGCATCCTTTCTCTGCACCAATCTGTGCAACAGAAACAAACCATGTGTTATTGTTGAGAGCCGTACTGCACCTGCAATGTTTTCCAGTTGTCAAGGACGTGTATAGAAAGTTGTTGCAATGATAATAGATCATGTAAAGTTCTAAAAATAGACTTTGGCTGAACTTCCTCCTGACTGCAGTCAGCCTGTGAATAATTGCAGGAAATGTGTTACACTTCATGTCATATGCCGCCTCCAAAGCCTTGATGAGGCTTGTGAAGATGCTATTTTTTGCTTTGCAATGAGGATCAGACATCCCTTTGGCACAGGGGGAAACATACATCTAGATGTTTTTTCCTGACTTCTTCTAAATCAAAAATGTGGGGGAAAAAAAAGAAATGAAAAGAATCAGCTTTTCCCATGTTGACGGACAGAAGGGTTATCGCCTCCCTTGTGTTCTCCCAAGCTGTTTGTTTGGAAAACTGTGAAAAAAGACCCAGCCTGGAGGCAGGTTCTGTTACTGTTGGCTTCATGTTTTGACTTTTGCTCTGCAGGAAATGAAGGCTTCTCCTTTTAATTTGCCTTATCAGTGGTTTGAGATCCAGCTGGACTCATGCCGCCTCCTTGATGGATCATTTGAAGCGACCAGGTGTGTTTTCTCTCATATGCGGTGGATGATTTTTATCAGTCGAATTACAAAGAGGACATAATCTTGGAACATCTTTGACCTTAACTCTTAAAGCACATTTTCCTCATTTATGCCACATTCTGAGATATTTTAATATTGCCTCACTCTGCATAAAATACATTTTCTCCTCATCTCAAAATTCTTGCTATTTTCTTATACAATTATGATTTTTCTGCCTGAGCAACTTAGCAGAAATATGAGCCATCATTTATAATCTGTGCAGCATGGATTTTTTTTTTTAAATGTAATTTTGTCTGCAAACGCTGATAAGCTTTCAAAAGTTATTACAGTGTGGAATTATACTTATATTATCCGTATTAAGGTTTTTTTGTTTTTTTGGATTTGAAGCTTTTTCTTTTTTTGCATCACAGATATGACGTACATCACAAAAGGAGTGTAATTAACGGGTCTGGGATAACAAATTTAAAGTTGTTCTGACAGCCACCAATCCATTTAATTATGATGATAATTAATTTCAGGTTTGGCAGCGTTCCTTTTTCTAAAAACACCCACTATAGGGAGGGTGGGATGGGGGGATGCAAACCATCTGCCATCTGTTAAATAATGCATTTAAATTAGGTTTAATATCAGATTAAAAGTTGCTTCAATCTAATCGCCTGTCTGGGGTTTTTAGTTAGTGTTTACTTTGGTTTTTCTGACTCATTTGTTGCATTTTTTGGCTTTTTAATAGAATAAAAAAAGTTTGGGAAAAATGTTATTTTTGAAGGTAATGGCTCAATTGCAACTATTCAGTTGCTTTTGTCTAAAAAAAATGTTTGATGAATTTCCCATCATTACCTAACGGTAATTTTTTAGACGTTTCCTAGCAACAAGTGTTTACTCCTGTTTTCAGCCTGATGCAACAGACTGTTAGTAGTTGGGAGTTATATGAGGGTTTATTCTCTTTGCAAGCTGCCTGCAAAAAAAGCAGCTTGACTGACAACAAAATGTTTACTGTACTGACGGTCAAGTGCTTCGCTGAACACTTTGGCCCAAAGTGGCGTCCACAGGAAGGTCAAGGACAGCGTGGTGCTTTTTAACGCCTTGGTGTAACTCGCATCTGCAGTGATTCTTGTGTCTATTTCTGCTATTTTCCCAGCATCTCTTATCTACCAACAATGGTGATGGTGACGTTAAAGAAGAGGGAAACTCTTTGAGTTTGTGAACTAAACTCTACATTTAAAAATTTTACTTTCTATCAAATTAAATTTTGAGTTTAGTATACGATCAACTCAGAATGTTATTTTATTGAGAGCTAAAAATCTTAAAAATTACAGAAGTTTTGTTAATTGATCCAACACATTCTCACTCCCAACTCATTAAATATTAACGTCTGGTTAAGTACCCCTCCCCATCAAAAATTGATGTTTTGGTTGTCCCCAACTCGTCGTTTTTTAATGTGCTGGCAGTTCCCATTAAATCACGGGTTGCCAACCTCCAGGCTGCGAACCGGAACCGGTCCAGTACCCCCAGCACCCTAATCCGATACCTGTTTGCAGCCTTTCTCAGTTCAGGTTAGGGGGACACGTCCCAAGGACCAGTCAACGTCCGGTACAGCGTCCTAAGGGTTGCTGACCCTTAATTTTACAGCCAGCAAGTCAAAAAAATTACACCTAAGATGTCAAAAAGTGAGGCAGAAGGCTCCATAACCAAATGTGAGAATGTGTTGATTGATCCAATGTTTCCCTTTTTCCAGTGTTACTTTGTTTCTGTACATTCAGGTCATCATTGTTTTATCTTCCACAGTCTTACAGAATCCTTGGTTGGTTTTAATCCTTTAACACGGGAACTTTAGCTCCAGTGTTGAGATTCTTTTGACTAGTGTTAAGTCTTCAAATGTTCAGGCAATAAATCCAGTGAATTCTGACTCGGAGAAAAGTGGCTTTGAACTAATATACAATATCTATTTGATTTCTATGTCAAAATCAGCCGATTCATTGGATTGGATTCAATTGGATCGTATAAATAGTCAAAGACTTACATTAAGTAAAGCATGTTTGTTATTTAGGTTTAAAATCTGTTAAATGGTTAATCAAACCATATCTCATCATCAAGATACTTTCCTCTGACCTCAACATAGATAGTACAGGAGTACAGGACGTTAAACTTGTTTGACCTGAGCAGTCCGGTCTTATATTTTGAGCTTTTCCATTGTAAAATGGACTCTGAACCGTACCTCTTGGAGGGCCCCCATTGGTCAGAGGTCCAAAGAAAAATACTGTAGAACGTAGCCACCTCTTGATTGGCAGGAGGTGATGACAACATTAGGAAGCACCATTATAAACTAACATTTTCGTTTGTAAGCATTTTGATTTTTGCAGTTTCATGTGTACTTTTTTGGTCACAAGTCTGTATTAAAAATGCTTGCAAACACCAGTAAGGTCTGGTCTGCGGTGGAACTACAAACGTTCTTTGCCATCCTTGGTGACGGTGTGATACAGAGTGAGCTTGAGGGTTGTTGCTTCTCTAGTCGTTGCACTACAATGACACACTAGTGGTCTACACACCACATGTGACATGAAAGCAAACAGTTCTGTGGAAGCGAGGCTTAACTGAGTGGATCTAGATCAACTGGACCGTATCGTACCTCTCCTTACTGAACTGGACCGCTCAGTGGAAACGAGGCTTTTGTTGGTCACAATTCACTTTGATTTTATGGGTTTGTCTTTTGTGATTTTTTTTTTTTTTTTCCTTTAAAAAATTTCCTGGCTTTGTAAAAAAGTTATATAGGTTTTGTGCTCCTGCATTGTTCTGTTATTGGTACTGATCCTGTTTTATTTTGAAGGAATCTCTCTAGCTCCACTTACAGCTAACATCTCACATGAGTTCTGTTGATGTTCCGGATCGCACTAAACTGGGACTGAGGTTCAGTTTACTAAAATTATTTCTGGAAAAATATTTCTGTTTAAATATAGTCGACAGTTTGAATGAAAAATATAATTAATTTTTAGCTAATGATATTGTGAAAAAAATCATGATAAACTATTTGACATTTTGACTGTTTCTAGGGTTTGATAGCGTTTCTGTGTCTTTGTTTACTTTCCTCTTGACATTATCTATTGGAACTCAAGTCAGATAGGCTTTCAGGTAAAAAAAAAAAAATCTTTCAGTATTTGTTCTAAAATCAATAGTGACAATTGTGTTTTGTTTCCTGCTGAAGTTAACCAGGAAGTTAACTGTAGAGTGTGACATTGTCTTAAGTAACAAAAAATTCTGGTTTCCTGTTTTAAATACAGGTAACAATCATGGTAATTAAAAACTTTTTTTTTTTCACATGTCCAATAAAAAGAAAAATAGCAACTATTCAAACATAGAAGGGATCGTGGTTTGATCTGTGAATCGTTGATCTTGATTTGGGAATCAAATCAGATCACCACCTAAGTAATGATCCACAGCCTTAGTAAGAATAGTTTGCTCTAAATAGCAGCCATAATGAAATTTTATTAGACATCCTATTTTAGTCATATTCCTGGAAATGTCAGACCAACAGAGAGGAGTCAGCCTGACAGAACAGGCTGTCATCGCTCAGGCTGAAAACTCTGAGGATGTGTGGCGTTCCCGCCGCGTCATTAAGCTTCCATGTGCAGGTAGCCTCATTTACTTCAGGCTGCGCATTGTTAATTGCGTTAATGGACAGATAAACCCTAAACGTTTCAATATGGATATCGCAAAAGCTAATAATTACCCATTAAAATGTAAAAAGCATAGCTGATGACTGATCCCCAGAGAGAAAAAAGGGCCCAGCGGAGGGACAATAAACCATTCAAATGTCACACAGCAGAGATGCGCTTCACAAATGAATACTGAAGAGTGAATTCATATTCCAGCTCTGAAATCCGGAGGTCTGCTGGGGCGTATCAAGGATCAGCTGTAATTTTCCGCAGAGAACACAAACAGTCCAGCCCAGGAATATAAATATCTTTTTGTTTTAGATCAAATACTCATCCACACACTGTTTATTTGAATACATTTACAGTGCTACAGATGTACGGCTTGCTTAGCAGCAAGGGCAGGGAAAGGTGCCGGCCTTTGGGAATTGGACGGGCAGAATTCCCGGACGGAGCGTTGCTACAGTAGAAACGTCCTCTCTCCGGCGTTTCCAGGCTGACTGCACTGTCAGCTTTTAACCAGGCGAAGGAAATAACAGCCGTGACCTCATTGCGCTCACAGGGGACAGACTGAAGCAATTTCTCTTTCCGAGTCAAGGAGGAGGAGAGGGTACAGAAGGGATCTGTTCCATCACTCCAGTTGAGATTAGCATGCAGCACATAGAGGAGTTCAGCTGGGCCGTGAAAGACTAGAAGCCCCATCATGCATCTGCAGCCGTCTCTGCACACCTCCAATCTCGTCGCTCAGAAGTCCGCTGACGGTCTGTAAAAAAGTACATGTTTGGAGTTTTGTTTCGTAATTAAAGTGCTGGAGTGCACACCAGTGGGCAGAATGAATGGAAAGTTATGTAGCTTTAAAAATAAGCTATTACACGTTGACAGCAGCTACAGGCATCCCGTCTTTAATGGATGAACACAACTCACTTCCTGGAGCAATGTTGCGGTTTATTCCCCCATTAGAAGGCAGTGGTCCACCCCTTCCAATCATTCTTTAATTAGAGTTGTTGTTATTGGAGCTGTCACTGGGAGTAATACCTCATGACAGCGTCAGCCAGACAACTTGAAATCTCATATTCAGACGTGTCTGTCTTTCGTGCATCTCGGCGTTCAGCAAGAGTGAGCCAGACCCTTTAAGGCTGATGATATCCAGCACGCTATGCAGACTCTGGGAATGGAGATGCATTGACTGGTTAATTATTTTTTTATTTTATTGAAGGCTGGTAATGACTTTCCCAGATTACAATTATGTGTTGTAAGTGGCTTAAGCTTTTGTCATGTGCTGCAGGTTTTTAGGTTGTCTAGGTCCTTGGTGGGTCATAGATAGGACTGGTAACCGAAATTTGGTGCCATGTAGGAACCATTATGATTTACGAAGTTTTACCGAAACTGAAATAAGCTGTTGAAATCAGTTCCTCATTTCGATGTTTGGGTTCAATGAAGGTCTATTTGTCTTAGGACATCAAGCTGCAACCAGCCTCCTGGACTTCAGCAGAGCTCGCTCACTCCACACACCGGCAGACAGACGGCCGCTGCGGGGAGTGTGGGCAGCCTGCTCGGGTCTCCTGAACTGTTTTTCTTATTTTTGCTGAGACGATAATAAAAAAAGGTCCCCAATTTTTCCCTGCTCTCTGGTTAATGTGGAAACTCTGTCACAGAGACACAGAAACACAGCGGAAGTGGCTGTCATTCATCCAGCCCCCGAGTGAGATCAAAGCCCTAGTAACCCCTCAGACATGGTGGCCCGTCAGCCGAAGTGTCTAGTTCAGGATCACATGTTTGACAGGTGCCAAGCAGCGAATTGGGCGGCCAGCGAAAGAGTGGGGGGCCACCAGTTTGCAACGCGGAGGTTGAGGAGCCCTGATTTAATGGGAACAGCCGGCAAGTCAAAAAACGACAACACCCAAATTATCAATTTTTGACGCGGAAATCTTAACCATCCGTCAATATGTGACACTTGGGAATGAGAATGTGTTATTTGGGAAGATGTAGGCAAAAATGTTTTATTAGTGAAATACCATCGAATAGGAACCAATACTAAAGAACCACTTTTGCACCAGAACTGAATAAAACCCAATCGTGCCCAACCCTAGTAGTAGAGAGAGACAGCCATTGTAAGGGACATCATGAAAATGGAACATACCATTGTGGTGCACCTGGTAAATGTTTTGTGAAGAGTAATGTAAGTTACACACATTTCTGATGTACAGGTGATGCTGTGGTACAGTACCGTTACGCCATAATCCCGTCGACTATGGCAAGCCATTCTGTCATTTAATCGATATCCTTTATATCAAGCTGTTTTAAGCCTAACTAGTACTGCCAAAAGTACAACTAGTTAACTTGTGGCAGCAAAAGATGTAAACTAGTTATGTTTTAAAATGTGCACTGTCACTAATTAACTAGTTGTACTTTTGACATTAAGGATTCAAAGATTTATATTGTCAAACCAGTGGACTAATGAATGTCATTGACATGAGATTGAAACTCAGGTTCTGGTACATGTGAGAGAAGAAACGGTTACAATATGACAGTTTAAAACACTATATACAACACAACATTAAATTATTTTGAAATTAATACTAGTAATATCTACAAAATAGTTAGAAAACGATTTTTCCCGGTAGCTGGAAAAGCCGCTGCAAAAGTGTTGTGTTGCCATGGTAAACCGTCTGACATGAAGGATATGGATTAAATGACAGAATTGCTCGCCACAGTTGTCGGTAAGGTACGCACATTGGGTGCTTGCTTACTGCAAGTAAGACGCCCGTAGGATGACGAATCAAACTTCACTCTGATTGTGTGTTTTCTGGATTTCTAAATCATCCATTAAAGACGCTTATGAGTTTTTCAAGTGTTTGCACAACCTGTTGCCCGCAGCATGCCCGTAGGAAAAAAAATGTGCTTGAATATTTTCATTGTACATGCTGACCAAACAGTCAATTGTTGTTGTCAATTACTTGGATATGATGGTTTTGAACCTATGTCTTTCCTATATAAGGAAATGGTTGGGACAAACAAACCGACTGTGTTCAAATCTGACCAATGAGATTGCTCTAGAGTTGAGGATTTCAAAAATGACCCAACGCTCATGCGTCAACATTTTGTCGATTTGGACTTCAGTTACAGTCCTGCTGCAATTTTTTTTTGTTAAAGCGTTCCCAGTGGTCTTTTAACCCTTGTGCTATTCAACAATTTAAATAAAGAAATACTCAGAAATGCAATTTTAATCTTAATTGTCTTTATAAACGTTCTCCATTGTGAGAAAAACGGCACAAAAACTTGTTAAAACATCAAAAACACCATTTTCATTGGAGTTGGGCAGTTGTAACTAAGGCATTAGAAAGGAGCAGAAGAGTCTATAGGGTGAAGAAGTACTTCTTTATGCATAGCTCAGTCGGCTTCTTAACTTGAAGTATCAGAAAAAAAAATGTCTATACTAGAGTATAAAACTCTGGTGTGCTCCGACAGCTCTGTAGCTTTACAGCAGCTCAGCAGGGGGAGGATGGTTACTGTACGCTTCTTAACAAGCTTGGCTTTCATCTCCGCAAACACATCCCATGTGTTAACAGTTTGTACTTAATGAAGTGCTGCCCTCTGTGGAGTGGTGTCGAACAGCAATCCCACCCCTGCCCTCCCCCGGACCCGTCCCGGGGTCAAAGAGAATTACGCAGCCCGAGTGCGGATCCAGGTGAGCCTCTCGGAAGAGGTGCAGTGCTGTGGGAAGAAAGGCTGACACCAAGAACCTCATCCCCCAGAGGAGAGCGCGGTGGAAACACTGAACTTTAACAAGATTACAGACTAGGTGGGAGGGAGGAGAGGAGATGAGGCGGCGTGCACCGCTTGGAGTTGGCAGCATGAAACACAGATTTATGAACTCCATTAAACCACATTTCTCTCTTTATTGGGACTGCAGAATTTACCCAATGTGGAAAAAGTTTAGGAAAAAAAAATCTCCTTCTGATAAATGACTAACAGCCTGGGCATTTACTTCCACATAAGGTAGCCTCTCGACTTATGAATAGAGAGATAAAAGCAGGCGTGACTGTTTCACTGTGCTGGTCGACTGGCGAGATAGGAAAAGCGGTCGGCGCGGCCTTTTGGAACAGGTGGCTGTCTTAGACTGGCGTTGGTGGTGTGAAGCTGGCGCGGGTTAGAAGCCAGAATCTCAATCTGTCCACTTCAAAACTCCCCAGTATTGCTGGAAAGCATGTTGGCCCCTGTAGAGACCGTAGCAATTACAATTTCTGATGGGATGGGAAGGGAGCGCCAGGAGCCACATCCAGCCTTGGAAAGGGATCAGACTAATGCCTGCAACACGTTTACAAAACACCTCCACACAAGTGTCCTCCTAATACCATTACGATGCTGCCTCATATTTTCAACGCACTTGCACTTATCGGGATGCCATACATTTAAATGCGTCATTAGGCTTTGTCTTCCCTGTGCCAGGGCTTAATGGCACACGCTGGGCCTCAGCGGGCTGGTGGCGCTGATCCTCCAAGACAAACCTGCTTCCATTTAAAAGGCGCATCGCCGCGTTGGGTGACAGATTGGATTTGGGGCCTGGCTCCAGCTGAGGAATGCTCAACCTCTGACCTCCCCACCTGAACTCTTGCTGCCCTGGTATGTGTGACTAACGTGGTTTATGGGCGTCTGGTTTGTGCTGGTAACACTAGAGGCTACGTGGTTCAGAGGCGGCGTGCAGCTGGTTCTTTGGCCCCCTGACGGTGAATCGCAGCGTCGCTCTACATTGTCCTCGTGGGGGTCGAAGCGCCCATTTGTGGTGTCAAACTCCGAAAAAAGTAAGGCCACCTTGACAAATAATCATTGAAATCCGACTCCCTGTTAGCCGGCGGTTGACGTAACAGTAAAAAGCTTATTACAAGTGTCTGAGGACTCCTGGAAGGCCCGTGATGGATGCTTTAAAGACTATGCGGAGAAAAGCATCAACAGCACATACATCTGCCGCAGATGTGTCTGTGAAGGTCGCCACTACATCAGACGGGAGCCCGAACTACTGAGAGCCAAGGTCAAGTTTGTCATCTTAAATGTGCCTCAGAGGTGGAGTGACAGCCCAGAGAAAGCAGCTGCACGGATGGCTGCCTCACACTTACCCAAAATCAATAGTAATCTTTGGGCGGCGGCTAAAACACATACAGTATTTGAACTACAGAGTCGACGCCGTGAGAGCTCAGTCAGACTCGCTGGTTTTCCACTTGAAAACTCAAAGGTCAAAGGTTTGTTTGTTTCATACACTTGATGGTTTTATTTCAGCTCTTTTCTATCTCTTGAATGATTAAACCAACACACCAGTGATGTGTTTTTTATATATATATATATATATATATATATATATATATATATATATACACAGCCACATATATCCTATGCGTCTTAAAATAAGTCAATTAGCTTTGTTTGACCACATCATCGAGCCGTTTTGAGGTGATTATGAAAATCTAACACTTTTTGGCTCTTTTTTTTAAATAATTTTTCACACAAAAAAATAAAAATATTATACTGAGAACACAAGCAAGACTTTTTTATTCTGCAATGAGTAAAATAATGTAATTGCTGTAATATATGACCATATTTAAGCCCCCCAAATTTTTTGTTGGTGAATCTTTAGTGTGTCTAGTTGACTTTACACTCATCTGAGATCCTCTGGTGTCCTTCCATACCTGAATATATACATGTATTTGTTGCAGTAACTCGTGTGTCTCTTTTCCAAAGTAGCTTTCTAGTGTTTGTCTCTTGTTTTGACCCCCAACACGTCCAATCAGAGACATACTTTCTGAGTTTGGTTTTGCTAGAAGCTTGTTGCAGTTAGAGAGACGTCATCCCTCCACTCTTCTGCTGAATGCTTGCTGAGGGGATTCATAGATGAGAGTAGGGGACTTCAATTGTTTTTTCCACCAACTACTGATTATCTAAAGCAGGAAATCAGTCCAGGTGGTCAGAGACAGAGCGGGCAGGAGCAGTTTTAAAGACGTTGGAAGGCTGACACTGTTAACACAAAACATTCTCTCTCCCAATTCGTCGTATATGGACTAGAGCTGTCAGGCGATTAAATTTTTTAATCGCGATTAATCGCATTTTGTCCCGAGTTAACTCGCGATTAATCGCAAATTTACATGTGGCCTTTTTTTAAGGAAAAAAA
>NC_050524.1:6013782-6014154 GCF_002922805.2 Oryzias melastigma | reverse complement strand
TCCTGAGGGTTGGTGACCCCTGATTAACTTACACATTTTTTCTCTGTCCGTGGCCCTGTACCAAGCAGCCCTCGGACCGGTACCCGTTTGCGGCCCGAAAGTTGGGGAACCCTTGATTTAAGGAGTACAGCCAGCACATAAAAAAACCTGCAGGGATGCTGTACCGCACGTTGAACCGTTCCCAACCCTCCGTCTGCGTCTCGAGGGTTGGGGACCCCTGATATTATGAGAACAGCCAGCATGTCAAAAAACGACGAGTTGGAGACACCCAAAATGTCAAAAAGTGATACGGAGGGGGCCCAAACCAAACGTGTGGGTCACTGGGTCGGTGGACCCAACCTGAACTGTTGGCCAGTCTGTGGCAGGGCCAAA
>NC_050524.1:6009415-6013749 GCF_002922805.2 Oryzias melastigma | reverse complement strand
TCACGTGCGACATGCGGAGAAAAAAAGGGAGTGAGAGAGAAAAGACACGGCTTCCGGCTCCCAGCGAGGAGCTGGCTCGCGTCGTTCACTTCAAAGAGCCGGTTCAAAGAGCCGTTTCGTTCGCGACCGACCCATCACTAGTGGTACTGGACGCTGCCCGTGATCTAGTGAGAGCAGCCTGTGAGTTAAAGGGGGGACACCCGCGCGCGGTATGGAAAGGCACGTATGAGAAAGTCCGCGATTAATGCGTCAAAAAAATTGTCGGCGTCAAGCACACGTCAGATTAATGCGTTTTTAACGCGACAAATCTGACAGCCCTAATATGGACATATATTGTTTGGGGATACTCCACATCACTTTTTGGCGTTTTGGGTGTCGCCAACTCATCGTTTTTTGATGTTCTTGCTCTTCCCATTAATCCTCGGGACGCAGTACAGAACGCTTCCCGGTACTGGTCTACATCCTGAGGGTTGGTGACCCCTGATTAACTTACACATTTTTTCTCTGTCCGTGGCCCTGTACCAAGCAGCCCTCGGACCGGTACCCGTCTGCGGCCCGAAAGTTGGGGAACCCTTGATTTAAAGAGTACACCCAGCACATAAAAAAAACCCGCAGGGATGCGGTACCGGGCGTTGAACCGTCCCCAACCCTCCGTCTGCGTCCCGAGGGTTGGGGACCCCTGATATGCACATGCATTTATTCCCTGTCTGTGGCCCAGGACCAAGCAACCCTTGGACCGCAGCCCGGAGGTTGGGGACCCCTGATATTATGAGAACAGCCAGCATGTCAAAAAACGACAAACCAAACGTGTGGGTCACTGGGTCGGTGGACCCAACCTGAACTGTTGGCCAGTCTGTGGCAGGGCCAAACATGTAGCAGAGAAATATTAAGTAAATAACTAAATAAATAATGTTTGTTCCTGAAATAATTATCTCTCCTTTTTCAAACACTTAACAAACTCAGTCAGATAACAGACCGGATGTATCTGAGTCTGGAAACTAGTCCAACTTCACTTCCTCTTTTGCAAGTTTTGATTCTTCAGAGTAGTTTGTGGCGTTACTTTTTGTAATCTACGTCATTCTGTAATTGGATGTTTTTTAAAATTTGTTTAAATATGATTTTTCTCTAACAAACAGGCGTCACCAGGTTTAACTACTTTGCTGATGAGACTTTGGAGTACATAGGTCATATTGAATTGAACTTTATTAATATCACGGGGATAAATTAATTCGGTATTATAACGAATAATCGTCATTATATTTAAACAAGCTGACCTTTAATGTTGGTGCAGTGGGCAAAATATTCAACTCTCAGATGTAGTTTCCTTCTTTGGAGGACATCTCTGAAAGTGCAGGCTTGGATTCCCACTATAGAGAACGATTGGAAACATTACATCGCTGTCACCAGACTTTTAATTTTAAAATATACAATTTCATGCCATTTTTTTTTTTATAATTTGCATTAAAAACATAAAATTTGAGTGTAAAATCATTATTTTGTGTTTTTTATTTCTAACTTGTTTTAATTTGGCTAAACAGTCCAACAAACCCTTAATGAGAAATGATTAAACAGTTATGTTTCAAGGTAGTCAAATGGGATTAAATTAAGTCAACACTAAAGATGCTTTTGATTGGGTCTAACAAAAACATTTTTATTTTTATGTAAAATTTGTTGTTTACATTCACAACTTGTGTCTCCAGTCTTCAGACCGCTTGTTGGGAAGTGAAGCTTCCAGTAAACACAGCTGACCTTCATTATTAATCCACAATATTCCCGTCCTTGAACACCTCCCCTGCAGTAATTGTCTTTTTTCTTTTGAGCAAACGGCGTTTAAAGAGGTGCCGTCCGCGCATCACTTTGCAGAGTCTTCGCTCCTGCAGAGTTTAAAGTCTCCTGGCTCAGCACAGGAGAAGATGCTTTGCAGCTTAAATGTTTATATCAGCCTCCACAATGTTTGCCACACCTGTGACTGTGACATTCTGTACCACAAACCCACAATACATCAAGAGCAGTGATGAGTGGATACCTTTATGTACAGTGGGACTGGGGAACAGAAAATGTTGGCTTCAATTTTTGATGATGTGCACAAAGCAGCCAAACGGTGCAGCAGATGGTTCCCTCAACTTCACATGTAAGGAGGCAACAGTGTAAATCCTGCGCCTACGGCTCCAGGACACTGAAATTGCATCTGGATCCCCCCTCCGCTCCTCTGTGTGTCACTGTTGTGTGACATACTATTGTGTCTTTGCATTTGCATTAGGGCCATGAAATTCAGCCCGCCGGGTTTCTGTGTGCGCGCCGATGAGACAACAGTTGGTCTTGTGGTTTATCTTTTTCCCTGGATGCAGCAACGCCACATCTCCTCCTCACACTGAGTTGAAACACATCCGAAGATGGAAGAGAGGCTGTAAGACGAAAAAAAAAAGCGATTCCATTTCGTTTGATTCGAAGTTTTGACGGGGCGTCACTTCCACGAACTGGAAAACACAAAACAAGATCGGATAGTCTGACAATCTGATGGACACAATATGTAATTGTCGGTCGTGATGAAGCTTTTATACAAGGTGGATTGAGTTGGTGGCGATGGAGTGTCTCCTCTGTACGTCTGTTATCAGTGAATCAAAACAAGTTCCTATAGCGGAAACATGCGAAAAATCACGTCTTGCTGTGTATTTAGGGGAAACAATTATAGATTGGCATCAATAGCTAATAATTTTTCCTGTTGCAACGGCAGACATCCCCACTGGCTCTGGTCACAAATGATTTTAGACAATTGCTTCCAGAGGAAAAAAACATTTACACTTGTGAATGTTAATTTAGGAGATAACGGTACACAAACTCCTGGAAAATGCTTCAATCTAATAGCAATCCTCAGGGCCTTTTTTGAAGTGATATGGCTTTATCAAGTGTGAAGTGACAGCAAACAGAGTCAGGTAACATCAACAATTTCCAGTGTTTGTGGTATCTGTGTTTCCATCAGATGAAGTGATAAAATAGTGCCAATTTTGTATGGGGGCAAATACAACGATTTTAGTTTGTGTTTTATTCAAGAAAAACTAAAACATTTGAAAATGTTGAAACACGGAGTCAGACTGAGGGTATTTGCTTGCAGTATCTGACTTTAAAAGTTCCTCATAAACTGTGAATGGCTTTTTTTCCTTGTTTTTAAATATTTTATACCCTCAGTGGGCATTCAGGGAGTGAGTATTTCAGCTGGGTTTAGATTTGGCTGAGTCTTTTTTTTGCACAGCCTCAACTCATTTCTTTTGTCATCCACTCGCCTGTAAATGATTTTGTGTGTTTCGGATGTCGGTTGTGTTTCATCCCCACACTTTGGCCGAGCTTTAGCTGTACGACAGATGGCCTTGTGTTTGGCTCTGTCATGCTCTGGTTTACACAGGGGCTCATACTCCGGTGGCTGCAAGATGCCAGAGTCGTGCCCCAACCACCATAAGTCCACCTCCATGCTTTGCTGTTGTGCTAAAATTGTGTTCTTTTTTCCGAACTTTGAACACAAATCTGCAGAGGAAGGATGGCAGTTTTGTTCAAATGCATCTCTTCTGTGCATTTAGTTGTCAGTTCTACATTCATCAGTATCTTAAAGCCTTAGTCACAACTGCCCTCACAAGTGGATACGAACTGTCTACAGGTAAAAAATGAACACACATGTACCGTGCACGCTGATGACCCACACCACATGTAAGTCATAGTCTGCTTAGTGAATTAAATTTGCTTGTCTTCAGGCATACAGGTCGTAGCAAACATTTATGAATCATGGGAGGTTGAAGTAGGTGAGATGCAGGTGTGTGACATAGAGGCAAGAAGGTCAACCTCTGATCGGAAGATTCCAGGTTTGATTCCCACTTTGGCCTCACATGTGACGAGGTATCTTTGGACACTGAACCCCACAATTCCTCTGGTGGAAGGTTGGTACCAGAGTTCGGCAGCAGACCCATCATCACAAGTGCTTTGGGCTTTCAAGGAAGGTAGAAAAACACTACACAAATTTACACCATTTACATTTTTTCAACACCACCAAAACTTTCGTACTACTCAAGGAACTTTTAATGCTGTTCAAGACACAAGTGCAAGTTCCATATTTGCAGCCTTTTAGACATTAGACAGAGTTTAGTTTGTGTGGCGATCCTGGAGGCCCTTATATATCACCTAGACACCCCATGTGTGTAGCATTTGTGGATGGTAGGTTAGCATTCAGTGCGCACCTTACTAACCGCTAGAGCAAGGGTGTCCAAATCCTGGCTTTGAGGGCCGATGTCGTACAACACACCTGATTAAGGTAGTCAACAGTAGGTAAGCCAGGATTTCTGGAAAAC
>NC_050524.1:5970644-6008464 GCF_002922805.2 Oryzias melastigma | reverse complement strand
CACAAGTGGATACGAACTGTCTACAGGTAAAAAATGAACACACATGTACCATGCACGCTGATGACCCACACCACATTGTAAGTCATAGTCTGCTTAGTGAATTAAATTTGCTTGTCTTCAGGCATACAGGTTGTAGCAAACATTTATGAATCATGGGAGGTTGAAGTAGGTGAGATGCAGGTGTGTGACATAGAGGCAAGAAGGTCAACCTCTGATTGGAAGATTCCAGGTTTGATTCCTGAGGTATCTTTGGACACTGAACCCCACAATTCCTTTGGTGGAAGGTTGGTACCAGAGTTTGGCAGCAGACCCATCATCACAAGTGCTTTGGGCCTTCAAGGAAGGTAGAAAAACACTACACATGTTTACACCATTTACATTTTTTCAACACCACCAAAACTTTCGTACTACTCAAGGAACTTTTAATGCTGTTCAAGACACAAGTGCAAGTACCATTTTTGCAGCCTTTTAGACATTAGACAGAGTTTAGTTTGTGTGGCGATCCTGGAGGCCCTTATGTATCACCTTGACACCCCCATGTGTGTAGCATTTGTGGATGGTAGGTTAGCATTCAGTGCGCACCTTACTAATTGCTAGAGCAAGGGTGTCCAAATCCTGGCTTTGAGGGCCGATGTCGTACAGCACACCTGATTAAGGTAGTCAACAGTAGGTAAGCCAGGATTTCTGGAAAACCAGCAGGAGGCCAGCCCTCGAGGTCTGAATTTGGACACTCATGCACTAGTGTGGCATAAGGGCTCCATACAACGATATCACCTGTGTGCAACTTCTCTTAGATTTATGCCCCGTTCATACCGGTTTCAGCGACGTTCAAGCGACCACTTCCAGTGAAAAGTCTATGTAAACATGTGTATTTGTGTTTTGGGCTTCCATGTCCCATGCTTCACTATGGAAGTTTTTAAGTCCATATTCAGGCTCTACACACAAAGCCGCTCCCATTGAACACGTGTTAAAAGTTAAAACAGTCTGGGACACTGGTTTAGTAGTGACATATGTCTTTTCAAAACACAGAAGTTCCAACCGTTTGAAAATGATTCATGAAGAAGAAATTAATAATTGCATTTTGCGGAAAAGAAGTGAAGAGGAGAGTGCAAGCAGGTTGGAATGGGTGGAGAAAAGTGTCAGGTGTGATGTGTGACAGAAGAGTTTCAGCACAAATGAAAGGAAAGGTGTACAAGACTGTGGTGAGACCAGCCATGTTGTTTGGACTAGAAACAGTGGGACTGAAGAAAAGACAGGAAGCAGAGCTGGAGGTAGCAGAGATGAAGATGCTGAGGTTCTCTTTGGGAGTGACCAGGATGGATAGGATCAGGAATGAATACATCAGAGGGACAGCACATGTTAGAGGTTTTGGAGATAAAGTCAGAGAGGCCAGACTGAGATGGTTTGGACATGTTCAGAGGAGAGACAGTGAATATATTGGTAGAAGGATGCTGAGTCTAGAGCTGCCAGGAAAGAGGTCTAGAGGAAGACCAAAGAGGAGGTTTATGGATGCAGTGAATGAAGACATGAAGGTGGCTGGTGTTAGAGAGGAGGATGCTGAAGACAGGCTTAGATGGAGGAAACTGATTCGCTGTGGCGACCCCTGAAGGGAAAAGCCGAAAGGAAAAGAAGAAGATTTTGCGCCTGGCCTGAATTACAAGATTCACAAGATTTGCAACCCCTTTGGCGCCTTCTCCAGCTGAGTATGTGGACTATATCGGATAGTGATTATGGTAAAAGCCAACACATTCTCCTCCCCAAGTTGTCACATATTGATATTTATTAAGGAATATAACGCATCAAAAATTGACGTTCTGTTTTTTGTTTTTTTTATGTTCTGACTGTTCGTATAATTAAGGGTCTGCAACCGTCGCGATGTGGTACCGGACGCGGACTGGTCCTAGGGAAGCATCCAGTGCCATTACCCAGACACAGTAACGGTACTCTAATCCTAACCTAGCACCGGGCGCGGTACCAGATGTGGTACTGGACCCAAACCAGTACTAGACATGGTACTGGCCACGTAACGGTACAGGGTTACAGTGCTGGTATTGATGCGCTCCATGTCCCAGTACTGGACTGCTTCCAGTTTGTGGCCCAGAGGTTGGGGACCCATGATTTATTGGGAACAGCCAGCATGTAGAAAACGACGAGTTGGGGACACCCAAAACATCCATTTTTGATGCGGGTTCACCAAACGTCCTTATGTGACGAGTTGGGGATGAGACTTTGTTGTAAATCCACATTGAAGAACCTGCGTTCAGCAAGTTTTTGACCAAAAATCTCATCCATACATCATGATAAACTTACTACACGCGTCACAATGGTACATTTCATTTTCATGTTCCTCAGTGTATCCCCAAGACAACTACAAGACACACCTGCGTTCCCTTTAAGATGTAGTCACCTCTGTCTACAATCCAGACAACCCAAAAACATGCAGGTCAAGATGGATGTGACATAACATGCTAGGGCCTGGAAAGAATGTAAAAAAATCTGCATTTTCTTTACCTTAAGGCTCTAAGCTTGGGGCACATTTTCTGAGCTATGGCAGCTGCCAGGATTTATGGGTGATGATGAGTGTTTTACTCATGTGATAAACATGCCTCACTGCCAGATGACGAGTCCTAATTGTTTAGAAGTACTATTTTTCAAATGGCTGTGCAGGTCTGTGAGACTGTTTCTGTCTTCCTCGTCGGTCTAAACTGCCAAAAACTTCTGCTGTCGTTCACATCTGCAAAGGTCCTGACGATGAATCAATTATCTGCAGCGTTCCTGAAGTTTTCCTCTGTTGTTAACATCAGGTGTTGTATTTAAGGAGCAGTTCGGGAGCAAATAATCTTTATTGTGTTCTGAAAAAAAAAAAAAAAAAAAGGCGTTCTCTCTTTGTCCACACAGCTGCACATTGTTTCAGACTTTTTTTTTTCCTTCTGCAACGTTGGAAACACATTGTTACCCCAAGCTGGCAAGGACTTCAACATCTAATGGCTTTGTCATGCTCTTGAGTGCATTTAGGCTCACTGTCAAAGCTGAGCCAATCCTGTCTTTTTTTTCCTTCTTTTTTAACAGCTTATGGAACCTGCATTAGAAAAGCTGCAGCAGCTGCTGCAGAGTTACTGCCACTGTATTGTTCTGAAGCATTGCCAGAACTGGCAGGACAATGATCTCATGTCGACATAAGTCTCTCCGAATGGCTTTCAGATGTGCTTTATGAAGTTTTCTTTGGATATTAATTTTGAAAGATTATGGTTTAACATCCGTCCGTCTTTGTTTTCTGTCTGGATGGATTTCTGCTTCCATGATGAAATGGTTTTCAGCCAGTTTTTGCAAACATCAAAGACCCACTCCAATGACGATTGTGTTTTGGGGGGATTTAAACATACTTTTGTAGCATTTAAATACGATCAAAATTGTGAATATTTTTTTATCATGGTGGATCAAGAGAAGACAAAAAAAATGCAGTTTAATAAATCTTGTAGTTGTTATGTTCTAAACTACAGCTGGCGGACTACAAGCTCCTTGCTCCGCTCCATCCTGATGCATCCACTTGTAGACAAATAGACCCATGTACGTCTTTGTTTTCCTTTTCCGACCTGGTATCTGGTTCAAAACTGTACGTCTGGACATCTTGATATTGCTCACTTTTTTCTGTACGCCGATAATAAAAAGTTAAAGTGGTGAGGGGCTGTAAGCTAGTGAGACAGAGTGCTAACAAAGGGATGATGGGAAATGAGTACAGGCTTACCCAGCACCACCAGCTCTGCCCACAACAACAGAAGTGAATTTCTGGCCACTCTGCAGAAAACATGTCCTAGAAAAAGATAATTTTTTTTAATGTTGGCTAAAACCAATATTAAAAGACCACTGGTAACGCTTTTGAAATGGATCAGAAGATCATTGGAGTGGGACTTCAACTGTTGAACAATTGAACTTTGACTTTTGATCTTTTCCACCTTGTTTTATGGAGTAACTGTATGGTCACAATTCAATCAAACCCCACTTTAACCGGTGGGGATTCTAGATCACAAAACAATTAAGTACCGCACTGCACTTACATTTTTACATTTTTTAAAGATGTCCCAATGAAGTGGCACCTATGAGCCTTTCTCGTCTCTTATTTGTAAATTAGAGAGATGCCCAAACTGCAGTCTGTGAGATTCTGGGACTAACTTTCCACTGATTTACTTTGAGACCTGTTTTAGTCTTTTTACAAAGCAAGCTAAGTCTTGGTGGTACCAGTTCTATTTCATCCCTCCTGACTACTTGAGGCGGAGCTTCAAGCACTGAATGACCCTTCTTGCGCATGCGTAGTTCGAGAATTTATTGACACCAAAGTCACCAGTGACCTCCTGGTGACAAACGGGAGGCTATAAAGTCACGTGGTACCAGGACTGCGATCCCAACTCTTCTTGTGAGAATAAAAGGAACCCGAGGGACCGGGAACTCTGGCGGTCTGCAGGATTCATAGAACCATAGTTCCATACATAACTTTCTCTTATGCATGTTTAGGTTGGTCTGGTGTGTGGTTTTTTATCCTTTTGATGTGTCTGTGCTTTTAAAATATTTGTTATTGTTCGCATCAACTGTTACAGTTGCAAGAGAAAGTATGTGAACCCCCTGGAAGTACCTCAATTTCTGTATGAAATGGACATATGATTTTTTTTAAATGTCAATCTAAATCACAATGTAAAAAAATATAGCCTGCTTAAATCACTCAAATATATGTTTTCATGATATTATTGAACACAATTGTGTGTCCGGTTTATGCATAAAACCAAGTAATTCCAAAGGGTTCACATATTTTGCAGGTGTCTTTCTGGTATTTTAGTCTTAATTTTGTAAAAAAGCACATCAGCCCATCAAGGGTCAAATGCTGCAAATAAGCTTCTTGAGCATGGGGGCTGCTGTTCTGCACTATGTCTATGTTTTATTCAATTAATATTCAATCCAAACCTGGAAATGTGTGAGGTTACATAGAGAAAGCCGACCTGACGCTGTTCTTTCTCCTCCCCCTGCAGAGAAACCGATGGCGCAGGGTCCTCCAGGTGGTGTTATCGGGGTCCTTGGAGGCGTCGTGGCCATCGGCCTCATCGTCGGCGTGGCAGTTACTGTGTTCATGATTCATCGGCGGCAACACAAGTCTCACACTGAGACGGATAATGACCTGTGAGTACCAAACCTGTGCCTGAGAATATTGCGGGGGGTGGACTGGCTGCGAGATTAGGTGTGCACTCTCGTCAGCTCAGAGAGGAACCACACATTTTTCTGAGTAGAAGACACAAAATGTGAGTCTTATTTTCTCTGGGAGCCAATAATTGAATTTCTTTTACATCTCTTAATGAAAAATAATATGATTCCACTGACACTAAAATAGAAAAAAAGGAGGAAGTATCGTTTTCATCTCTTAGAGCACATAGAATCAATGGTTATGGCTATTAAGAGGGTTTTCTGATTATAATGTGGGCTCTACCGAGCCCATTTTCCATTTAAAGACTATTGTTCTAATCAGGACTGATTGCGGCAGCCTCTTCTGGGAAGAGGCTTTCCAACACTTATGGCTTTATCATGAAGTGAGGTAGATTTTGGAGGATTCTTCAAGTGAGAAGTCACAGGATTCTGTTGAACGACTATTATGACTGATTTATACTGGTCCGTCGGCGGTGCGTCTATCTTGCATTTTGTGGGGAGTCTGTGACACAACAGTTAGTTCACATTGTCTACATTGCGTCTCCCATCCCCCCCCGGGGAACAGATTTGTCCTGCCACCCCTATGCCGAGAAGTAGTTCACATCTTTGCTGCCTGAAGACCTTTTTTTTGTTTGTTTTTAAAATGTGATAAATGGTGATTTGATGTTAGACACATTTTTGCTTTCTCATTTGGCCCAATGCTCTCTTTTTCATCTGGGAGTACCTAAAAATGCCTGTTTTTGTGTCCTGAAACAGTGGTCCCCAACCCCCAGTCATTTGGTACCAGGGAGGAAATGAAATATATGTGCTAATATAGATTATTTACATTTAGTTTATTTTCTGATCCTAAAGGAAGTTTGGAAAACTGCTGGATCCTGTTCACAATATCAGTTTTGGTCATGTGACTTAAAGCAGCCACCTGGACTGCTAGCTAAAAAGCTAACAAAAAGCTAACAAAAACCAAGCAAGAAAGCATAAGGTAAAAATTTTTGAGGAGAAAGGCGTCAGTGAGGAAACAGAAGAAGAACCTTCGACTTTAAAGAACAATAAAGATGCTGCTTATAGAAAAAACCGGGAGTCTTCCTCGACATATGGAATTATTGAGACAGTTGTTCACATGTAGCAGAAGCCATTCTGGCTAACACGCAAACTCTCGACTGTTTCACACACACAGATAATAAGAGACATGGTGGATTCAGGTTTATATTATATTTAGAAAATACCATTTTTACAACTGTGGCTTCATTTTATTTAGCTTTATTTACCCATCACACCTTAAAAGTCGGACGTTGCTGAGGCTAGCGCCTGGTTGTTAGCCTCCACTTTGACGCTAATGGGAAAATCTTAATCAAAGTTCAAACATTTTACGGAGAATGAAGATTCAATCAGATAAAGTTGGTGATTTGTGGAAACTTGTAAAAAGAACATTTGAGAACTTTAGCACAGAAAATGTTCCTTTATGTAAAAAAAAAAAACCTAATGAAAGAGGATTTATGTAAAGACAAAATATGATCAATATTTTTGTTCTGAAAGATAATCGGAGGCTGGATTGAGTGTTATGTCATTTTATGGGGGAAAATCATGTAATGTTTCCTTTATGGAATTTTTTTCAAATCAGAAATTACTTTTACAAATCAACAACTATTTTTTATTGAATCTTCATGAGTAAAAAGAAAAATCTGATATTTTTAAACTTTTTTAAACAAAATTTTTGTTGTAGCATTTTATTTTGAACATTGATTTTCAGAAGCTTAAAAATGCCAACTTTTGCCCCGTTCGGACCGGTCCATGAAAATATCTAAATAAAACCGGTCTGTTGCCTGAAAAATGTCTTTATACCTATCAAGTTAAACTTTTGTCGTCCATGGCGAGAATGTTGGATGGTGTTATCTGCGGTGGTGACGTGGGTTATGTGGGCATATCGTCTTACAAGTCAATATATATATATTTGTAAGTATAATGGAAGCTTTTATTTTGAAACCCTTTTACTGTCTTTTGGCCACAAACCCGACATCAGAGGCAGACATAACGGAGGCGATGCAAACATTCAGATTCATTAATGAACGTTATATTTTTTTTGTGTCAACGCAATGAAGACGCACCGCAGAAGGACCAGTAAAAATCATCCTTTAGGAGTTCATTTCAAGTAAATATAAATCAATAGGAATCGGTGGTTCAATTCTGACACAAACAACCGTATAATTCATGAAAAAAAATTGAATTTCTGGGACGAGGATGCACCGCTGCCTTTAACTCTGTTATGTAATTGGGTTATCCTCTGAACCAGAGGCCATGGCAGTTTTAACCTGACTATCATTGACATTACGATCATTTGGCAGACATTGTCATCCGCCATTGCCAGCTGCTGCACAAACACAGAAAGGGGGAGCAAATCAGAGAGTAAAAATATATCAACCGAGCTGTGAGAATCCCCAAACGTTTTCCTGCGCTCTCCCAAAAGTGACTAAAACACCTCTGTTTTGTAGGAAAATAGTCACTAATCTGTGTCCAACAAAGACAGAAAAAGGACATGAGTTGTGTCCTGCTAATTGCCTTGATGAAGAAAAAAAAAATTAGCAAACACAAACACAGCTCCTGAAAGACAGCTCACTGGTTGCCAAGGTTTCCATGATGCTCTTGGGTATGCTGAATATTCAGGATGCAAACCCCCATTCCTGTGGGAATGATGTGTGTGCAAGAGCTGGGAATATTACCAAAACAACAGTGGCAGAAGGGGAGCAGAATCCCGCACCAGCCTTTATCAGCGGAGATAATGAGATTCGTACAAGTGTTTTAGCTTCCCGCTTAACAAGGCCAACATGTTCTACCACCTGCCACACAACAGCGGCGCGTCCAGGTCCGGCTCCGGCCCGCAGGGACCTCGAAACCTTCCACCTTTTTCAAGACAGATGACAGTGTTTGACCGCTCCCATTGCTTTCTGTCTCTCTTCTCTTCCCCCCCCTCCCTTTTTTTGCTAATCTATCTTTCTGTCTCGGTCTGAAGTAACTGCTCTCTGTTTCCCGCTCCACTCCCTCAGCATTGCTGTTGCTGCTGTTGCTGATAGTTGTGTGACACAGGCTCCAGAGAAGCCAGAGTCCCCCACAAGGAAAGTAGAGGCACCTGACCCCAGTCTGTCCCCCGCTGACCCCTGCCCTCCTGGATCCTCTATTCTGTTGCCTGCATGTAACGGTGGCCTGCAAGTGACATACTTGAGCACACCATTGTGAGAAAAAAAGGATAGAAACTCTGGACTCTAAACAAGGAAATTGCCTCTTACGAACAGATTGATGAACAAACACGATTAAGAACCAAATTTTAAATCAGGATGATCAAATATTCAGCTCTGTTTGATCAGAAGTATGAAGCGTCAAACTCATATCAAAGCTCAAAATTGCTTTGTTTGACATGAGCTAACACTCAAAAACCATGTCTTTGTTAGCAGACCACATCCTCCAACCTCTCCCCTCCGACTTGCTGTCTCCCCTCCGCCTGTGTGCACGACTCCCATCAAATATGCATGACAATAATTGTGTTTGTGCCAGATCTGTAAGTGTTATTGTTCCCCACAAGCATGCAACGCTAATATAGTGACATGTAACTCCAATCGCTGTGTGTCTGTTTGCTGTCTTATGAGAAAAAAATGTTTTTTTCTTTACCTGCTGATCTGAATGCAGATCGCTGCTTTAGTCGCTGCAAAAAAGAGGATTTTACGAGTGTCTAATGTCAGGGAAGCATTTAGCCAGACTGTTTAATTCTGCATGTTGATGAGCTGTTAATCAAGCTCAGCGTTTGATAACATGCCTGACTGCACCGCCAGTCACGCCTCTGTTTGCCCTCGCATTGAAGCGCTAGGCGCGACTGGAAATTGGTCAATCCCAGTAAATCAGCTGCTCTTCCGGAGGCTGCGCTGGCACAACGGTCAACTGATTATCAAAATCGATGGGCATAGTCAAAAGGGGCTGTTCTCAGAATAATACAGTGGAGGAAATGCGCATTTGATCCCTCGCTGATAATCACCTGTATAAGACACCTGTCCACAGAATCAGTCAAACTCTCCTACATGGGAAAGACTCAAGAGTTTTCAGTGGATTTAGGGGGAAGATTGTAGACCTGGACAAGACCGGAATGGACTACGGAATGGGTTAAAGTGACAACTGTTGGTGTAATTGTGCCAAAATACAAGAACTTCTAGACACTTATAGATTTGGGGCTTCAAACAAGATCCCACCTGGTGGAGTTTCCATGATCATGAGAACAGTGAGAAATCAGCCTAAAACAACACGACATGAGTTGGTTGATGTCATTGAAGCTGGGACCAGAATCACCAAGAAAACCATTGGTAGGACTTTAAGTTGTATTGGTTGCAGTGTTGTAAATAGCCCTGCTTCAGGAGCCACATGTGCAAAACCGCCTTAAATTTGCCAAAGAACACCTTCATGGTTTAAAGAGTGATTGGGAGAAGCTGATGTGGTCAGATCAGACTAAAATTAGATCTTTGGCATCAGTGGGGGAAGAGAATGCTGCCTACGACTAGGTGGAAGCATCATGTTTTGGTGGGCTACTTCACCTTGTTGATGGGTGGAGCCATCTCCTCTTTTAGCCAATAGGCTTAAAATGGGTGGTGAATGGGTCTTCTAAGAGATAAATGACCCAAAATAAATAGCCAAGACAACCAAGGAACGGCTAAAGACAAAAACTATCAATGGAGTGGTCCAGCCTCAATCCTATGGAGAGAGCTGAAGCTCAGAATTGTCAAGTGATAGTAAACAAATCTGAATGATTTAGAAGTCATCTAAAATGAAGAGTGGACCAAAATTCCTCCTGAGATTGCAGAAATCTGCAACTTCAAGACACATCTGATCTCTGTGCTCGATAATAAGGGTTGTGACACAAAGTATTAAGTCTATCCAGTAAGAGGGTTCAAATACTTACTTTTGTCAATGAAATGCAAGAAATTTCTTGATTTTTTTTTTTCTGTATGATATTCTGTCTCCCTCTGTACCATCAAACCTACCATCAGGATGACAGACTGTACATGGAGAAACCTACAAAATCAGCAAAGGGATCAAATACTTATTTCCAACATTGTATGTTCATCGCTCAATGCAAAACACCCAAAAGTGCAACCGATTGTGAAAGCAGTTCTTGGTCGTATTCATAAGGTTTATGAAGAGCAACGTGCAACATAAATAAATAAAAACGTTGAGATCTTGATCTTAAAAGAAGGTAAGTGGAGCCAGACGTCCAGCTACCTTCTCTTTAAGCCCCTGATGGGTTCAACCCTTTGGGACAAATGGATGGATGTAGCTGCAGTGAACTGTGGAAACCTGCTTTTTTCACCTGTATTTCCTGCTTTTCATCTTTGCTGTCTGAAAACCTTTTTTTTTTTTGTTTCTAAAATGTGATTAACGGTGATCTGATGTTGGACACGCTCTTGCTTTAAGCTGTAACCAAAGTAGGATTGTCATTGTTCTTCAGCGTGGACTGTCACAGTTGTGAATTTCTTTCATGTTGCTGTCACAGTAAAAATGGTGCTTGGTTTCTCTGTACAGACTGTTATCCATGCTGTACAACTGTCACTAGAAGAAGTCAAATATATTTCAGTGTTTTTATTTTTTTGTAAAGCAGTGTGTGTTTATTGGTAATCTTGCCCAGGGTGTTGGGGGGAAAAAAAAGCTTGAGTGTGTATAATTGTAAAGTGAAATGTTCTAAGAGACCAAACTTTCCTCCAGCAACAGAAATAGTTTTTGATAAACTTGTCAAAGAACAAAAAACAGAAAAAAAACTGCTTTGTTTCCTTTTTTTTTCTCTTGTGAGAAAAGAAGGCAAGTGGAGCTCAGCAGAGTAATTGTTGTCCGCCTTTCTGAGTGAGATCTGAGTCAGACAAAGCATGAAAGTAATTGCCTCCCAAAGATCAAATCGCATTTATCCCGTCTTGCAATTAAAAGTATCATTAGCATTTAAATTGCTAAATAAGATTGCGATCAACAGAAATCAATGAGAGCCGGCGAGGATCAGCGTCGACGCTCCGCGTTGCTGTCCACGGGCGGAGCGTGGTTACACTCCGGCTCCTTAATCCAAATGCTTCTGGGGATGCAACACTTCACTCTCTCCCACCATGCAAGAGGACAGGAAGAGGCCTTTCAAACTGTCGTACTGATGGACATCTTAACTCTGATTGTCAGAGCACAAAAACACCTCTCGCTGGTGCCAAAAAAAAAATTGTGAGAGCACTGAAAAAGTCATTTCCTCTGCTGTAAATCTTCCCTCACAGATTACTCTTCTCAGTTTAAGGATTAGTTATGTTTTCTCCTCGCTATCCCCTTTAAATCTCCCCCTAAGCTGCCCTGAGCCTTTTGTAGCCAACCGAGCGAGGAGGAGCAAGGTCTTCAAGGTGGATGTCTGAGTGGGAAACGGTGCAAACTTGAATGTAGCTTATGGTTCCCTGCCCACTGCTTTCTGCTCCCCACAGGCTTGTGGTGCTTGTCAGCTTTCATTTGTGTCTGCCGAGCCAATGCCCCATGCTGCCAGCATCACATTCAGCACACAACCATCACACAGCTGAGAGGCTCATGAAGTGATCAAGCTGAGCACCGCTGTGTCTGACTAATGACTTTTCAAACTAACATTAAGGGCGAACGGAAGCGCTCGTTGAAACCAAAAAAAGCCGTAATTATGATGGCTGCAGACATAAATCTGGAACGAGTAATGCAAGAATGACAATACAAACATTTTTGGAAGAAATCAGGATTCGTGTAGTCTTCTCGACAATTATCTGAGATCTTCTGCACATCTCCTAAACCTCCATTCAGGTTTCAACCAAACAAAAGATTACGATAAGTCAGAGGATTTCTCAGATTTGGTAAAACTAAAAAAGGAGACTTGAAGGAGCTCTACAGGACCACCATATAGAAGAAAAAGAAAGATTCTTACAACAGTTTATTCAGGCACTAGACTCTCAGAATCACAGGATACAAGTCTTCTTTGTTACACACCAATAGCACTTTGTTTTGGGGTTTTATTTTGAAAAGATGGAATCAAAAGCCTGATGTTTTCAGGTATCAGAAATTATATTATTGAGGCCACACTGTTACCTTGGGTTATGGGACTGCAAAGACTTGAGATGACTGAAATCATGCTGAAAAATACAAATCCAAATGTTAGTTTTTTAAAACCCAACTAGTGTCTTTTCAGGTAAAAATTGTACTTTATACTCACAACACATATATTATTGTACAAAAAAAAAAATCCCAGAAGTCTTTGCAAAAAAACAGTGTGCATTATAAAACCAGATTTGGTAATATCAACCACAATGTTTAAACAATTTTCTCTTTAAAAACGAAGGGATTAAAATGTATTGTTTTAAAATAAAATATTAATGTTTTCATCTTCAGAACACAGTAAATTCATAAATAATTTTCTCAAAATTCTTTTATTGATTAGGAATTCATACGTAGCCTGCATAAATGCTCTCTAGATTAAGGAATATAGACCACAATGCATTGCATTTGAACGATTTTTTTGTTTGAAAAAAATGTACTTAAATGTATGTTTTCATCATCAGAACACAGTAGATTCTTAAATAGTTTTTGTAAAATCTTGTGTTTTAGGTTTTTACTTCAACAAATGGGTGACATCACAATTGCGGTTTGAAAAAAACAAACAAAAAAAAAGAAGTAGTGAACATGTCCCAGAACTGCATTAAAATCCAGGACAGCACTATATAGTTCTATGGAGATTTGGGAATAAAGGACATAGTCTTACTTTCCCAACATGTGAAATAAAATATTTATAGATATGAAAAAAATTAAAATGGCTAATGCACCCAACATGTTTGATCTTAAGAAATTAATGGACTAAAGGAGGCAACAACTGGAAAAAGAAGAAATGGGTTACTAATTTTTAAATACTTTTTTTTTTTTTTTGACACGCTAAATCCAACAGGGATGGAACAATTCCCTTTTCCTTTGACTTGGTTCAAACCTCGATTTTTGGGGTCACTGGTTTCGTTTGGTTCAACATATGATTTGTTTCTTACAAAAATTCCCTTTTACAAACTTAGATTCAATGGTGTAACACAACAAGAATTGCAGCATCCTTACTATGCAATGCTAACAGTCAATATATTTTGATCTAATCTTCCAGAACAATGTTTGCATGATGTTGTTGAGGCACAACTCCAGTTTCCCAACACACAAAAGCTGTATGTTTGCCTTGGCATCTGCTTACGGACGCCCTATCCGTGCTACCTGTCTGCACACATAGCACCTCATCAAAAACTGCTGCTACTTTTTCCCCCCTCCATGATTGTGCCAAACACTGGCGACAACCCACAGTGTGCACCCACTGCCTCCTGAGGCGTGTGCTTGTGTGTAACATGATTACAAATGTCGGCGGATTCAATCACAAATGCAAGGTGTGACAAGGAGAACGTGGACGCCTTGGGGTGGTAGTCATGAGATGAGAGAACATTTTTATGTCTGGTGGGATGTAATAAAACACTCTGCATATGGGGCCCCAACACGCTAACTACCCCAACAATGAAATGCAAGCGTTCCGTTGAATCTAGTGTAAAAAAACAAATGCAGCTGGATCAGAATTTAAATGTTGACTCCTACGTAAATACTGCATAATTTTCCTTTTTCTTTGAATAAATCTGTCAAAACACTATAATTTGCTGGAAAACAGTAAATATTATGCATTTCTTTTGACAAGTTCATTAGTCATGTCTGAGCACGGTAAAGAAAGGTGATGCTGGAGCATCTTCTATTCTCATAGATTGAATTAGTTTAATGTCATAAATTATCAGAAGGCAAATTATCTCGTCAACTGTCTTTTTTTATTTAAATACGTTAGAATCCAGAAAAAAGGTGGATTTTTATTGTGAGCTTGCCCACCCGGTAATTATCTTCTGCAGAGAAACTGTAAAGGTTTTGCTATGTAAGGGATGCTGTGCACGGCCTTCTGTGCATTAGCTCTGCATGAGCGCGGTGCCACATGAATCCAGCGGTGGCACGGCAGCCCTGTCTGCAGACAAGGTGATACGGACTGGAAATAATGAGCGTGAAAGAAAGAGTTAAGAGGTGCACTCATGCACAAATTTTCTGCACATTAAAGCGCCGGCGTGGCCTTGCGGAAAGGTCATGTTATTCAATAAGGATGTGAACCAGCGCGAATGGGAGGCGGAAGGAGACGGAGATAATGCGTGTAGGTACACAGCTCGGTGTCTGTGCTCCACTTCATTATCTTTGATCACTCCTGATATCATGTCAGCGGGCGACAGATGACATCTGACTGCCAGCATGTTTGAGGGAAGGGGTGCGCTTTGTAACCAATTCGTAGCAGCAACCCTTCTGGTTTCCTGTCTGAAATAATTATCCAGATGCTTCTCCACAATCAAGCTCTCAGTTAGTGCCATCTTTCTTCTTTGCCATTTATTGCCGGTTCTGGAGAGGATCTTGAGTTCGCCACAAAAATGCAGTTGATTTAAGGGAGAATGGCGAGAACAGGTGTCTAGTTGATGAGTCCTTGTTGTTTCCCAGGTGTAGCACCACAAGGGTGGAACGCTTTTGGGCTTTGGGTTTATTAATGCAGGGATTGAGAACATTTCGGAGAGCAGAAGGTGCCTGCTGAGCTCAGGGCTTTGTGTCAAACAAACAGCAGGTAGGGGGTTCGTCCATTTGGCGCCCTGGATGAGGCTCAGTCCACCATGAGGACTTGACTCACACATGCCCTTCTCCCTGCCCCCCTATACCCCCTCCATTCCCATGTCCTCACCTCAGTGTCCAATTACAGCCCGTTCTCATTAGCACAGTGTCTCTCCAGCGAGAGCCTTTGAAAGGGCAGAGATGGCTGCCGCTCCAACAAAGCCACCAACACGAGATCTATCAAAATCCAAGGAAAGAGTGAAAAAGGCAAGTGCAGGCAGGATCTCTCATTATAGAGTGCTGTAGAAGGTGAGGGACGTAAAGAGTGGCAATCCCTCGCGGTGCTGAGTGTCATGTTGTCTTTTCACTCTCTTAACAGGACTGACCTCCCACCCGCCCACAAGCCGGCCCCGCCCCCACCCAAAAAGAAGAACAGCGACATGAAAGGACACCTGACATCTGATGACATCCAAGTAAGAACTGCCACAGTCTTCATCTTTATCCTCTCTGGATGAACACATACCCTCATCCGTGAAGGTTCTCTGAAATATAAAAGGACCTTTTGTGACAATTTGGGAATCTGACATCGTTTGGTTGACTTGACTTGTGTCATATTTCAACATTTTCCATAGAATTTTTTCTTGGTTATATTTCTTAGTTTCTGTCATTTTTAAAGTCCCATTTGAATCATGCTGCTTCTTTTCAGAACACTTTTGCATTGGCGTTAAAGTGTTACAGTAATTCAAATACGTCTAGGATTAAAGTCCCACTTCCTTCATCTTTAAATGCATTTTCTAAGTGTTCCCAGCAGTCTTTTAATTATGATTATGCCTTTTTAGCTAAAATCAAGTTTTCTAGAATGAAGGGAGCTTCAGTAATTCATTAGAAATGCACCTGAGTTGGAGGCAGGACCACTAGCTTAAAGCCCCCAACTGCCCGACCTGACATTATCGATGCAACAAAAATGGCGAGAAATATTCCAGCTTTCAGTACAATTTTGAGCCAGATACCAGCACACACGAGGAAACAAAAACATTGATTTAGTTGACTACAAGACGAAGCATCACAAAGGAGCAGAGCAGGGAAATCTTAACCTGCTCACTGTATTTTCTACATTGCAATTTTTTTCCAACAGCCAACTTTCACCTGCTCTAAGTCAATTCAGTCGCCATTTTTTTCTTAATCCAGATGACGGAGTTTTAGATCCAGATATTTATCAATTGGCAGTGATTGGTCAACTCATTCTTAAGTCGTCACATATTGATGTCTGGTTCCCTCCGCGTCACTTTTGGACTTTTAAACTTGATGTTTTTTGATGTGCTGGCTGTTAGTATCAAGGGTCCTCAACCCTCAGGATGGACCAAATGCGTTCTGGTCCTCAGGACGTGTCCGATGCCCTAACCCTAACCTGGCACCAAAGGCAGTACTGGACCGGGTTTCCGACCCTATCTGGTAACAGACACAGGACTGTGCAAGAACTGGTACCGGGTTAGGGTTACCGACCTTATACACTACACTGCCAACGCTGGACCAGTTCTGGTTTGTGGCCCAGAGGTTGGGGACTTGTGATTTAATGGACACAGCCAGCCCGTCCAAGAAAATGACGAGTTCGGAACACCCAAAGCGTCTACCTCCGGAGAAAAAGCTGGCGAAATGCCGTTTTTTTTCTCTGTGAATCACGAAAGCAGTTACAGCATGTCAAAGGGAAAAAAGGTTGAAAGTTTAAAACGAGGAGTTCTGGTCGAGGACTTCTGGCCAAGGATTTCGGGGCAGCTCGAGCAGGGGGATGGACTTCCGGCCAAGGATTTCGTGCCAGCTCGAGGAGGGGGATGAACTTCCAGCTATTCATTTTTGAGCGCCATATTTTTTTGTCAGTGGCCAGATTCTCTTGGCTGGAGATTGAATATATCTAAAAAACACACACACAAAGGCTTTTTGATTTTGGCTAAAAATGTCATAATTAAAAGATCATTGGGAGCGATTTTACAAAAGAAAAAAATATGGTTAGAGCAGGACTTTAATTCATAAATGCGGTCGTTAGGAGTTCATTGTCCTTGGCTGGAGGGAGGATGAGGGACAGTTGCTCCTCTCACCATCATGGTGAGATTTTTCAGGTGTTAATGAGATGGGTGAAGCTGTCCTTCTGGAGTTTGAGGCATTGACACACCCATAGAACATAACTGTGTCCCGGTTCCAGCTATTTTTTTTGTCTTGGAACCAGCAGGCACTTCCTGTTTGGAACCCGTGGGGGGAGGGGTCCACTTTTCACATACAGTCTATATATTTGAATGTATAGAATGTGGTGCTGTCACCTTTACATTTTCTGCTCTAAGCTTAGAAGAAATTTCAGAGAATAAAATAATTTCAAAATCCTCCTGAAAAATTCATGGGATTCAGATGAAACTGTTCCAGATGAATGAAACCCCATTGATATTTATGAGGGAGCTAATGAGCTAATATGGTCAAACCTAAACTTTGCTATTTTCTTCAAAGTGTTTCCAGCTCACAGGAACTGTACTTTATGTCTGGTTTGAATAGCTTAGGCATGAACTGTTTGCTCCGTGACATTTCTCCTCCTGCTTGTATTCCACTCCTCGTAAGTCACAGCTGTCTGAAGCAGCTTGTAAAAGTGTGTTGAGCAGTCCGGTAGCTGACAGTCGGGTGAGCACTTGTGAATATCTTAATATAGAAATGTCTTGTTCTCTGTAAAGAGTCTTGCAACATGCATAATTAACAGTGACACACCTAATAATTTCCCTCTTAATTAAAAACCAAATGTATGTTGGTTATGAGATATAAGTATTAACTCTGTGTGGCTGTGAATGTATGAATCAAGCTTCGATATTTCCACTTATGAAGGCTAGAACAAGCAGGAGATTAGCTTAAGCCTTATAGTCGCATGCACGTACACGGCAATTGTGGATTTTCGGGTTCTCTGGGCCCATGGTGGAGGGTTGTAGAGAGGAGTGGTCGCATCTTACGGAAAGCACAGGTGCGTCTTGCAGTCCTTTTGAGGTTCATGCGGCCACCCAGAACGTGCCATTGCCGTGGATGTGTATGTCCATTGTGAGGTATTTGTAAGGATAATACAAGTTGCTGACTGCTCAAATGTTGCACACATGGGGAGTAAAGGTGGTACATAAGTACTTCACCAGAGGTGTCAAACTCATTTGCACAGGAGCCCACAATCCAAAATACACCCTAGGTCGCGGGCCGAACAGGAAAACATTTATTGTACAAACTAAACAAAAATTTTAAACTTAAGAAATGTAACTTTTTCACATTGCTATCTAATAAAAACAATAAATAATAACAAATCGATTTATGTGAGGGAGAAATATACTCACCCCTAACATAAATTTATATAGACTTTTTCCTTGAAAGTGGTTGCTTGAACGTGCGTTGTCAAGGGAACGTAGCTTAAGGTTTTAGCTCCAGTTTTTATTTATGCCTCCTACCATATTTTATTTGAATGAACAAATCACACATCGACATTTTATTAAAATTAAAGATTTTCTCTGAATCAGTTTGGGGTTAATAAAGATTTCTGCACATGTGGAACGATTGCCTGTGTGCAAAGGTGAAAACAACATGCTTTCACATCCAAAAATATATCAATTACTTTATTTTGTGAAGACCTAATTTGTAATTTGTGATTATTTTTGAGTTTTTGAACTATATGCTCCACACAAGACACATTTTGATACAACTAATTAGAGACGGGGAGCAGTGCCAGTAACACATCCAGGAACAGAGTCCCAGTGTCATTATACCACTGTGTATATTGAATATTAATTTTTGCAATTTATTCATGCAACAAGAAGAAAACAAGTGTGCTGTAAACACTTCTGGGTCCCCTGTAGTGTGTAATCGATGTGCCGTATTGTCGCGTTGACCTTGAAAGCGATCACTTGTGTTCACTGTTTTGTAAAAATTGTTTTTAGCTCCTGGCTTAAAATCTGAAGCCTCACTGTGCACGCTCACATTGATTTAACAAATCGCCCTGTGCATAGCTGGCTCCTATATTTAGCTTTTAAAAATTCATTCACTCGCGGTTATGCAATCTTTTTGTTAGGCTTCCATGAAAAGTGCACCTAAGGAAGATAAACTAGCACTGGAACATTCCCTTACAACTCAGGAGAAAGGGAAAAGATCCAGGAGGAGAAACAGGTTTTTGATTCTCATGACAAAAACGAGATTTTATTCAGATCATTTTATTCATAATGAAAGTTTATCTGGTTTTGTGTGTCATGTGCAATGCAAACTTGGACCTTCTCTTCCTGTAAGCTGTTCTAGTTCCTGAAACAGACATTTCAGTTTATCAAGGTGTTTATTGACCTGATCATACAGGTGTGACCCACCCCTATTTCTGTACACGAAAACACAGATGGACTTGAAATAACGTTTAAAAAGTACAAGATTTTAGACTTGTTTGGCATAGACTCATCTGAGTACATTAACATGTTTTTGTCCAAAAAAATAAACTGCATCCACTGCAGCCCGTGATAAATATCCTTTGGGAGCAATAAAAGCTAAATCCTCTATCACTGTCAAAACTTAATTTTGAACCTTCTTCATCAAGCAACCCACAGCATTTTACAACACACGGTGTCCTCATCCTCATCCTCTCACTCATGCTGTTGCTTTTGCTAAAAAGCACATATTTTATTTTTATTTCCAGGCTTTGTTTGTTTTGTTCGTATTTGGATAATTTAATTAAAGTAAAGCAATTTGAGTGTTTTTCCTTTTAACGTTTAGTTTATTTTTAACTTGTATAATTTTGACAATAAAACATTTTTATGAAGAGTAAAATAATGAAAGTAATTTAGGGTTTATGTTGATTTATTCTGAAATAATATTCCTGCCTGTTTTTATTCATAGTTAAGTAAAAAAGTTACATTTTTAAAGTTTTAAAAATGTAGTTTTAGAGTGGTCAATAAATGTTTATCCTGTTTACCCCGTGACGTAAGGTATGTTTTGTATTTGGATGCGATTGAGTTTGACACCCCTGATATAGGGATAATGCCATACGAGGTGTTAGTTATCATAAATTAATGGGGTACGTGGAGGGTTGATCGCATGGGATGGTAAACTATGTATGTCAACATGTTTATCATGGATTTAATTTTGTGGTTTGGAATCAATCTTTCTTGTATTGCTCAGAAAAGTGTTTCTATGTGTCAAATCTGTAGACCGGACAATTGGTTTTGTTTTTCTTAATTATTTGAGTAAAAATAAAGAAAGAAAGAAAGAAAGAAAGGTTGGGAGTCTGTTATATTAGGAAAACTTCATAAAGCCAGTCTTTTATTTGTAATTTGATCTTTTATTGTCACAATGTCATGAATTTAAATAAAAATATCTCAAAATTAGGCTTTTACAGCAAAATATTAGGTTAAAAAATATTGTGATGAAGAATAGTTTAATAACAGGTCACACACAAATAATAATCCCATGGCAGTACTAGTTAAAAACACCAAAAACACAATTTTCATTGGAGTGGGTCTTTAAGTTCTATCAAGTGTTCACACCTGCTTTCAATTGGAGTGAGCACAGCTGTTTTTTTGGTTTCCATCATCCTTTTCCCCATAAACGTCCTTGTTCTTGGGTTGGTCTGCTTTTGCCGAATTCTTACCTAACCTCATGAAATAGTTTTTATCTTAATCTTTGTCTTAGATATTTTTTTTATGCACAAGACAGTTTTATTTTTTCATTATTGAACTCAAATTCCTTCAGTTTAAATGAACCCACGCACAAAAAAAGTACCAACCTCCTCAGTTTGGTGGACACATCAGACCAAACGATCAGCTGAATTATGAGTCCGCTGAAGTGAAAGTCATCCCAGCTGTAATAAACTCCACTCTTTGGAAAGTTTTTGAGAAAAATGAGGTGGGTGTTTTTGTTGGCATGAGTTCTCCACTCCTGGTTTTCAGCACAAAATCGATTTGCTAAACGACTTCTTGCTCTTATGAATGCGATCCTGTCAAGAGGGGCTCAACGCTGAACCTTCCAGTAGTTCTGTTGGCTTTTTGCAAAAAATAATCATTGCACTTCGGTCTTAGTATTGCTCGCCTGCTTTTAACTTTTCATCGAGAGGTTTTTTAGAAAAATATAATGATAATAATCATCTGTAAAATCTGTCACTCTTTTCTGTTTTTCCTGCAGTTTTAAGCCAAGTTGTTTTCCTTCGTTATATTGATTTTTTAGGGTGTTTCTGGCCAAAAACTACAGCCTCTTGGATGTTGTTTTTTTTATTTTCCTTATGGGTTCTGTTTTAAAGCACAGTCCTTGAATTATGAACTAGTAAATTAAACCGAAGTTGAGTGGAAGCGGTATCACGCCCCCTCCAACATCTGCTGTGCTGAATTCAGCTCCAATCTTCACGAAAACTGACTCTCTCTGGGACGTTTTGAGGATCCTTTCAGTTCAGTGGCTGTTGTTGCTTGAGAGGAAGCAACATTTTTAATAAGCTCACATCTGGAAAGTTTTAGGAAAGCAAAAGTAAAACCACGCTGAAGCGGCTTCTGACATCTTGGATAATTCTTCTACTTGCTGATGCATGAACAAGAAGCTGTGCATGTTTCAGTGGATCACAGTACAATGAACATTTCTGTCTTTATCAGCTGTGTGTTTCTCAGGATTTGAGATGCAAATGGAGGGAATGTGGGAGTTTTAAATTACAAATCAAGAAAAGAGGGTTCATGTCCTCACTGTCCTCTGTCTGAGTTTGTGGCCCAAAGCTTTTGAGTCATCGCGATGAAGAGCTTTCCTAAATGACATTGAGATAATCAGCATGTGTACAGCCACCGGGCGTCTGCTACAGAGCTGCTCTGATTCCAGCTGTGCTTTATTTTTTTTTAATCTTTGCATGTTTTACCTTGAGATTTTCTACTAAAAGATAAAACTTTAAAGATCTAAGTGTGCCCCATTGATTCTGCAACATCAGCGGGTGAAAATTCCACCATTGCGGAGGGTTTGAAGGAAAGTCAAAGTCTTTGGAAGCTCAGAAAGCTGTTCCTATTTAGAGAAATGTTCATGTAGAAAAGCAACATTAAAGGTTTTCGGCCACACAGATGTGTTACCAAACTGCTTCAATGCTAAAAAAAAAGAAATAAAAAAAAGTCTGTCGATTTACTTAAAGGCTTTGCATTAAGCGGTTGGGCGCAACCACATTGAGTAATTGTTGCTTATCAGCTACAGAATCCCACAAAGATAAATATTCCTAGTTTTCTATTCAAGAGTGTTTCGTAATCCCGTGACTTAATCATTGAGTAATGCAAAATATAAAATAATTTTGTAATATTTGCATTAAAATAAACAAACAATACAGTAAAAATAACAAAATAGTTCACTTTTTGTTGGTCAAATCAGTATTAAATTAAAAAGAAGGAATAATAAAAAAAAGTTTAGATTTTTAAGTGGAAAGGACAACAATTGGAAAAAAAAAGCTTGCATCTTTTGCAAAATTATTCGACATAAACAGGAGTCAATCCATATTAAGTTTAGTCTGAAGTACATTAATGAATCTTGTATTGACCAGGCAGTACAAAAAATATTATTGTGAGAAAATGTAAAAAAGACAAAGTACAGAAATAAAGTAAAAGTGTATTGTCGTATGTATCCATACATATATATCTGTATTACCCTAAAGAACGATATAAACACAAATGCCTGCGTATATTATATTATACACAAATACAATTAATAAACAAAAAAAAAAATCAAGCCAGATAAAACTTAGGCTAGAACAAATTACAAATGCAAGGGGAACAGAGTTTCACTTATCGTTTTATTACTATCATTTATGAGGCTGCTGTTACTATCAAATAAATTCTTGTTAGGGGCAATACATTTAATCAATTTATTCAAAATATGGTCGAATTTTCTTCTTTTAATCCTTATTTTGTATGTCATTTTTCAATAAACAAATAAATAAAAAGAAATACTGAATACTTGAATCATAAAAAATAAAACTAACCAAATGGAAGAAAAAGTTTTTGTATTTGTCTTTGCAGAAAACTACTTTATCAGCCAGCTTTTAGGTTTCAGTCCTCCTTTCAATCGTGCCTTTTTAGTTGAGCCTATTTAATTTAGTTCAGCAATCAGCTATTGTTTATATATTATGACTGATTTAATGTTTTTGGACTGGAGTGAAGCCCAATGAGACTGCTGTGTTATGTAAATGGGCTACAACTTATATAAATAAAATTGCATTTAATTTTCAGGGTTTATAGTAATTATACTTGTGGGAGGAGCTTTGAGCCTATTGGCTACTGGAACATGATTGACACCAAGTAACGGAGCTTATGGGGATGTCATTTCCATACATTGACTGTATCTGAAAACTGAACTAAGTGATCTCTTCCCCCTTGTGTTCCAAACAGGAAGTGCCTGCTGGCTCTAAGAGGCCAAAATCCCATAGACTTCTCTAGAAAAAAAGCAGCTGTTAGACTGTCATTCCATTTGTCAGAATGATAAAGTTACCTAATCTATTTTTTCAAGTTATAAACCGGTCCACACATCCAACGTTTGATGGATTTTGTTTAGCACACTTTTGAGTGGAAGACGTGTGGACTTAGTGAGAGGGGATGCCATAGAGACGTTGACTTAGACAGATTTGGACCAATCTGATACTGATATTAATTGGCTCCAACATGGCGGCGTCCTTATTGGGGAAAAAATGGTGACGAAATCAAGCTCATTTGGATGGCGTAGTAAGTCAGCTATTTTCTTTGGGTGACGTCACAATCGATCAGTTAATTTTTTATATACAGTCAGAACATGGTCTGTGTCATAACTTCTCTGATGTACCAACTCTAGGGAATCATCACCAACTTTAAAAAGTTTTCTTTTGAGTTTTATGTTGTTTAAAAATTTACCATATATATATATTTTTCAAACTCATAGTATCTACAGTATTTTTCTAATACAAGATCTGTTTATCTGAATCTGGTGATCCTGATTCAACCCCATTCTGACAGACCAGCATGAGCCAGTGAGAGGGCTGACTGACAGACACGTTTAGCTAGAAGCTGCAAAGATCAACCATTTTTCAGCAAAATATGGCAGAACGTTAGAAAAATCATTTTACATCACCAGTTAAATAAATAAAAGCATAGTGAAGGCTTGAAAACATTTAGAAAGGCTTTAAAAAGCAATATTAAAATAAATAGAATAAAAGTAGATAAATTCGTATATGTTAATAATTATTTTCTATTTTCAATAGGGGGTTTGTGTGTAGTATAAAGGCTTAGAGATTAACCAGCAGCTTCATTACACTCCACTGTTGTTTAATGGCTTCATGCCCGAAAGGCTTTTTCTGAAAACACGATCATTGAATTGACAATCCAGCCGAAACATTGCCACATCGAAAACTTTCCCTGTATGTTAATCTGGGAGCAAACACACAATCCCCCTGGAGGCTGGAGCCTTTGAGCTTTAAACAAATATTTCTCTGACCTAATCGCATGTGGCATCTGGGTCTCAGCTGCCTGGACGTCCACTCAGGTATTAAAAAACTTCACCTTTTTGATGTGGGCTCGCTTCTCTGGATTCAGCAGCTACCACTGAGAGGAAGAAAAAGAGTGGATCAAACAGCATTTGGCAGCCTTTTGATCCCGTTAGTTGAATAGCGCAGTTGTGTGAAGTACAAATGCATTGTTCCAACAGTATTTTATGAATCTCACATCGTATTCTTTTGTTCGTAACTCCATTGTTCCAGGCTCCTTTGATTTCTTGTCACTGCAACATTCAAACATTTATTAAATAAAGGTTTAGGGAGCTGTGATTTGCTTTAGGGATATTCATTACCTCTTTATGCATGTTATAAGGATCCTGCCTTAAAGACGTGTAAAAGGCTCTCAGCTGTCAGCCGGTTGCCCTCTGCAGGGCGATTAGGACTGAGTTTGATAAATCCATTAGGAGTACATGCTGGAGAAAGTTTGGGATAGACAGCGTGTTGAAAAGGGAAATTATGAGCCACTCTGCTGACTCATGGTTTCCATTGTGGCAAAAATGAAAGGATTTCAGCAGGATTTTCTAAAATGAGCGCAGGCGTTTTTGGTTTCTGTGGTTTTTAGCGAAAGTAAATCTGAAGCATCGAGAAGATGATATCAGGTGCAGAGGAGTGAGCCTAAATCAGTGGTACTTCAGGTAAAGGTGTAAAGACCAGGTTGCTGTGCAATATTTCTCCATTCCAGAGTATTTGAGTTATTTTCAACTAATTTAGTTAGTGCTGTCAATCTGTTGTGTCTCCGTGAAGACCAATTTCAGAAACCATTAAGAAAACACATCCATCCATAATTTATAGATTTGCATAGTTTATATATATATATATATATATATATATATATATATATATATATATACTGTATATATTCAAAGGACTTATAATGTCAGACCAGTGGACAAATCAATGTCACTGGCAGATATATATTCCGCATTTCGCGAAAGTAACCGTCCAGGTTCAGGCCTCCGCATCGTGCGTTAATTTCTCATAACGCACACTTCCTCAGTTATCAACACATTTATTTATATATATATGTATAAATGTATGTATATATAAATGTATGTATTCATTTATTTTCTTGGCCGCCTTGTCTCTTTCGGCGTCGCGGGGGTGCCAGAGTCTAACCCAGATACTGATTACCCTAGACAGGTCACCAGTCTGTGGCAGTATATATATATATATATGTATATATATATATATATATATATATATATATACACACACACACAAGTCATGTAGACATATATAAAAGTATATATCACTGTGAAATCACTTATGACTAAACAGAAACTGTCATATTTCTTTAGTATCAAAAAATTATTATTTTGCTCATTTACTTATAAAGTTTTTGACTTGTTGATTAGTAAAAGATGGGCATTTTTCCAGTTTGGCTCTTTAAGAATCCTCTCTGATGTATGAACACAGTTTGGGTGATTGACGGTATTACAATAAATCTTCAGCCTAAACACCAAAATGTCATTTTTATATGAAGACCTGAATTCTAACTCATGATGCTCCTGAAGCACATGAATTCTAATGACTTGTTTTTGAATAAGATGAAGAGAAACTGGTTTGTTTCGTCTGAATCATCACAAAGAGCTAAATCTACGAGTTAGAAATCCTGTTTTGTCAAGGTTTAATTAATCTCTGACATATCTGTTTATTAATCATATTCTACCTTCAAGTTTGAGCTCAAATCCCCCCGGCGCCCGCTTTAACATTTCCGCTCGGTTCTTTCCGAGCTTTGCATCATGCGTTTGTGCAACACGGAGGTGATTAATTTGACAAAATAAGTTGGAGTTCAGCAGCGCGGTCAAAGTTGAACCTGTCAGGCAGCTGTCCCTGAAAGGTTTGGGTAAAGGCCTTTCGCTCATTAGCATCAATAAAAATGAGCGAAAAACAAGCGGTAACCTGCCAAAGACATGCCGTGACGTCTCACTCTGACCTTTTTCTTTTGCAGGTGGTTCACCTGGACAAGGAGGACGAAATGCAGAAGATTCCACTTCAACCTCCTTACTATGACATGGCGCCCTCTGAGTCCACCCCCTTCACTGATAAGCCGGTAAGTAGTGATCAGCGGCTTGTCTCTGTGGAGAGGTCATCATGCCGCCGTTCCCTGCAGCTGAAGGGATGAGTCTTTGTGAGGCTGGAAGTCTGACGATTCATGTGAAACAGACTCTGCTTAAAGACCCACTCCGATGAAAACTGTTTTTACATTTTTTTCTGATGTTGGAGGACATTAACCCTTTAACACCGGAGCTCCTTTGTTTATGTTCTACGATTTACTGCAGCTTTTCAACCGTTAAAACGATCAACGTTATTCCAGTAGAATCTGCTGGAATTATCGCGTTAACGGTTGAACAGTTACAGTACGTTAAAGATTTTGTGTTTAAGCGTCACCTCTGATGCCTCAGGTGTTAAAGGGTTGATTAAACCTGCATTCCTGAGTATTTCTTTAGTCAAATGAATCAGAAACAGATAAAAATGCTTTAAAAAAAGAGTGCTTATTCGTGACATAGAAAGTACGGTGGGCGGGCCATGAGCTGTTGAGTTTGTCTTTATCTGTAGCTGCAATATTAACAAAGCTATAATTATAAGTTTGTTTTTTGCATCAATAAAATGAAGACTTAAAATTATAATGTTTGTGTTCGGGGGCTCTGAAAAGTACCTCAATTATGTGTTTTTTTGATTCAAAATTTTCCTTGATCTGCATTTTTTATTTGAATTTTATCTGCCTTTTCTCTCATTTTTACAGCAGTTTTTTTTCATGTTTTGCGACACATCACTGTAGAGGAAATTACTTGCGATTATGTGTCGGAAACAAAACATGAAAGCGTAAAGCCCCTATAGGACGAAAATTTTGTTTTTTGTCTATTTAACATGCTCTTGTGCCTCGTTTTTGATAAAGGAGGACACGTATTAAAAACATTAACTAAACAGACTAAACAATGCTATTTGAAAAATACAGTATTTGTGACAGACAAAAAAAAGAGGCCACAATCGTTCTAGCTGCAGTAATGTTAGGTTGGGGGAGTGAGGTCTGGTACAGTCTGGTATGGTTCGATCCAGTTAAATCTGGTGAGTGTTTCCACTCAGTTAAGCTCCACTTCCACTGAGCTGTTTGTTTTCTCTGCGCTGCTGAAGAGGTACGGTTCCGTACTTTTTAATGGTTCCATTTTACAATGCCCAAAATGTCGGACTTCTCAGTGGAAACGACGTTTAAGCTAGGGAGTAGAAACAGAGAGCTCTCAGCAACAGAGTAAAAAGGGGGGGCGGGGTTGCTCTGCACCAGTGGTCCCGCCCACAACTCAGAGATGAATTTCTAACAAACTCCTGCCTCTTTGCAGAGACTATGGTTCTGTCCGAATTCCCCGCTAATGACTATATAGTGCATTCGTCATTTTTAGTGCTATCCGAATCTACTCATTCCAAAATCGAGTGCACTGGAAATTTCCCAAAAGTCTTTGCGAAAACTAGCTTACATCGAAGGTCACGAGATTAGAGGATATAGACCACAATGCATTGCAGTCGAACAATTTCGAACGAAAAACGTGTTTAAATGCAATATTTGAATAAAGTAACCACGTTTTCACCTTTAGAACACAGAGGAGTTAAAAATTAACGCCATGAAATGTTCGTTTTTATTAGTTTTTTCACTTCGTGAAATTGGTGACGTCATATCCAGTGTTTAGAAAAATAGTGAGCAGCGTGTCCAAATTACCTTTAAAATCCAGGGCACTATATAGTGCCACAGTATATAGTTGTTAGGGGTTAGGGGTGGGAATTCAGACAAATCCTATGTCCTAGAACATGACTTTTTTTTTTTTACATACAGGCTACTTATGATGCAATGACCTTTGAAAATTGATCCAAAGATGATCGGAGTGGGTTTTTAATCCTGTTCGCTGACCGGTCCATCTGCGTGGTTGTTGTTGGTGAAACTCCTTCCCCTCGTCTTCTGCATCGGCACCTTTCACCTTCCCTGTAAACGAGGCCAGCCTGGATCTTTTCCTCTCGCCGGAGCGTCTTTCGCTCTGACCCCGGCGCTCACCTCTTCCTCTGCCCTCAGCCTCATCTCTCCTCCAGTCCGTCTAATCCACAGTAATCACGCACTGGTTTGCCTGGCTGCTGTGTGCAGATGAATTGCGGTGTGATGCTATGCAACACATCTGCCCACCCCTGTGAGTTAACATTTGGCTGCAGTGTTTGTCCGGCGCTTTCGCAAACGGTGCTGAGCTTGCTGAGATGACGTTGTGTTTGCTGGCTGCTGCTGGAGTTTCTGCTTTTGGACAAACAAATGTGCGTGTGGAGGGCGTGTGTGGGCTGTGTGTGCATCAGCAGAGAGCAAAAGCCTTTCAAGCGGGTGTCTGGTTAATGTGAAAACCTCCTGCAGGAAGCATGTGAGGGAGCTGAAAGGCTTGCCTTTGAATTAGTGAGTCTACCTGCCATGTTAATGACTGTAAGAGGTGTCAGGCTGCTTGGAACAAACATCTCCTTTTCCCGCTGCAGATGGTGAAATGTGGGTGGCTCTTGTCTGTCAATTTTTTTGACATCCAGCTTCCCTGGATGCCAGCATTTGCTAAATCTGAGCTGAAGAATGAAACGAAACCAAAATTGGATTAATTTAGTCAAGAAAAGAGTTCAGATGCTTCATTTAAGATAATTGGGGAGCTGCACAACACCTGGGAGAAGACCAAAGAGCTTTGCTAGCAAACATTTGTTAAAATATAACTACAAACCATGACCATGACACACTTGCAGATGTTAAATGACCCCACATCCACAGATATCAGCTATTTCAGTCTGTAACTAATTTAATTTCTCAACTATTTACTTAATTATTACACATTTTTTTTAGCAACTTACAATTTATTTAATTATTTTAAGTTTTAGCTAGTCTATAAATATATTTTTGGTTAATCATAACTATTAAAATCCCCCATGAGAATTTTTTTATTTAAAAAAAAGACGTTCCCACTAGTGTTTTAATTATGATTATGAAGTTTTAACCAAAATCTCACAACCTAAATGTCTTAAAAAACATTTTTTAAGTTGATTCAAAGCCTCTGTTTCCAAAATCTCCTCTGAGGGGGCGTGGCTTTTGGAGCTCAGCTGAGTAGCCCCGCCCCTGATTCCCTTCCGCCCCTGATTATAATAACGTAAATCTTCGCTGCTGCTATATAAAAATGTCCAGCAGTATCGGTAGTGTCCAGCCGTGTGGTTTTGAGCCGGATGTCAGCTCGGACGAGGAAGTGAATAGCTTTGCGGTCCAAACTTACTCCAAATGCCGGCGGTCAAATGAGCCGCCGTTCACATTTCTGTGGTCACATCAAGAAGCTCCGTGGAGTCTGGTGGAGATTTTCCAGCGTTCTCAGTCCTGCTACCGTAAGTATTGGATGAAACTCACACAAAACATCCAGTGATGCTGATTTGACCACAGAAATGTGAACGGCGGCTCATTTGACTGCAGTCAATGTGAAGATACCATCTTCTCTTCTCCAGAACCTGAGCTAGACACTAGGAACAGATGAGGGTTTAGTGCAGCAGAGATGCTGATGGAAAGAAGATCATTCATTTAAACAAAATCTGTCTGTGACAGTTTGATTGACAGGCATTTAAAAGGAGAAATACTCAGAAATGCAAAAACAAAATGATTTCTTATTGCATTTGTTCTGTTTCTTAAGAAAAATGCCACATAGACATGTTAAAAACTCAAAAACCACGATTTTAATCGGAGGGGGACATTAAGCCAGCAAATAATTTGGTTTTTGGAGATGAAATAAAAGCTTTTACGTTCATCCAAACACTTTTAGTCTAGTTTTTAAATTAAAAATCTAAATATTGTTTTATTTTTTTTTTTTTTATGTCGGTTTCATTGAACTCTGCAGCCAGGTCCTCTTGCATTTATTGGGGCGCTATGTTCTAAAATTAATATACAGAGAGAGGAAATCAGGAAGTCAACTTTATTTTAAATATATTTCTAGATGTTTGAAGGCTGTAAAACCCTCTCCACAGACTTTATACAGTTTTCTCAGACAAACATGAACATTTTCAAAGTTCAAACATTCATAGAAAATAAATACGTCCTGTTTAATAGAATGAAACTAAAGATCTGCTCACAATCCAAGATTTATACAGATTTGGCAAAGTCGACGTACAGAGGAGATTGATTGACAGTGATCTATAGCCAATCAGGACGCAAAGCACTGTAAAAAACAAAATACTAAATTACTCAAAAAAATCTGCAAAACAGCGAGACTACAGAAGATGAGCTGCAACACAGTGAAAGACCACTGTTTTATTTTAAATAAACCTCTAGTCTAACACCAAAAATAGACTTGTCATTCAATGATTCAATGTTTACCACAGGAGTGAGGGGTAAAAGCCTAAATCTTTAGCATCATTTCAGATAGCTTTGTATAAACAAGGTGAGAACCAAGAAGAGTTTTTAGTATTTTGACATTAAGCAAATATTATGCTGGAGTCCACTAGAGATAAAGCACTCTAAAAAGCTTAATTTGGCCTTTTTAAGCTACAAAAGTGCATTTATCTGTGGAGTAAAGTGAAAAGGTGAAGGCAGAGGAGTGTCATCACCACTCCTCCTCAAGGTGTCAGTTTGCCTCCCGCTGCCCTGACCTTCAAACCAAGTTCTCACCAAGCAGTGGGTGATTAAAACTGCCAGGAAGATTATCGTCTGGGAAGGTTGACGGAGAGTCCAGAAGAAAGAGGACTGTACTGCAAAAACATATTCTTCAAATTTGACAAAGTTTCTTTAAATAAGCAAAAAAATCTGCCAATGAGGTAAGAAAAATGCCTTACAAGAATTCGAGTTAAATTAAGATTCCTGTTTTAGTTGCCAGATAAGCACTTTTTATGTATTATTTATTATTTTTAGTAGTACGTTTTTACCTTGGGTTGTTTTAAGTTACGAGTGTTGCTCTGACCAAGAAGCACTTTTAATTCTATTGTACTTGTGAGAATGACAAATAAATCTATCTATTATTTTTCCTGCAAGATAGAAAATAAGACAGATTTTCTCAAAAAAAAAGGCTTTTTACTTTAACATTCAGTTTTTGCAGTGTAACGCTCACTGCAAGAAATGTTCGTCTCAAAACAAATAAAATATTATTGAATAAAAGATCATTTTCCTTGTTAAAAGTAAAAACAGGCAATCTACTTTTAAAATGATCTTGCCAAGATTTTTTTTAAGAAATTAGTGTCTCCTTTTAAGGCAAAAAAAACATTTAAACACTTTTAAAGTAAACCTCCAATTACACTATTTCCAACTTGTTGTCATTGTTGATAATTATGGTGAGAAATCAGTGTCTTTACATAGAGAAGTATCATTGTTTATAATTAATAATGTATAACTAAAAGCAAATTTATTATTTCAAATTGGTAACCCTTCATATGACTCGGTACCCATGAAGTAGCCCTCAGTTTCAAAAAGGTTGGTGACATCTGTTCTAGACCAACCTCAAGGTGAGACTAGAAATACAAATCTAAAACAAACTTGTCTTTAAATTTATATTTAAGTAAGTTTATTTTCATACTTCTGTCTCGCTGTTTTTTAAAAATACATTTGTACTTGTATGAGTCTTTTTAGTTTCCCTACATACAGCTTGTTTGTTCTCTGAAACAAGAGCATTCATTGTTCACAAGTAAACTTAAAAATATGATATAAATTAAAAATGAAAATTATATAATTACACATATTGCTTAAAATCATTGATGCTGTATATATTACTGGACATATCAAGGTGTTGACGTCACCCATAGGAAATGACTTACCTCCAGCCCTCATAATCAGCCCAGAGCCTCCGTCACTTCCTGATACGTCTACCGCCATATCGCAACCAGTCGACAGCGATTAGTCTGAGTCAGCGTGAGTCACGTTCTTAGAGGAACTAATGTCGCCAAGAATGAGTGAGCTTGTTCTGGATCCCACTGAGAGCGAGCTCGGGAGAATCTGTCGATCAAACATGCTTTTTCTGAGGACTCTGATTGGTCAGTTTGTAACTTGAATAACTTGCGATAAAGAAAAAAATATCTTAAAAAAAAAAATTAGAATTAGAAAGAGCGTGTTAAAAAGAACGTATCAGAGCAACAATGATTATTCTGACAAAGAAAATGACTGAGAAATAACTGTCTATTTCTCAAGGAAAGTCTATGGGATTTTGATCGTCTTGAAACTATCAGGTACTTCCTATTGTGAACATGAGTTGGAAGGGGTTGATATGTCCAGTGATTATACTGTCAATGCTTAAAATAGGACTTTTTTAAGATCAAATGACTCAAAAAAAAAAAAAAACATTAAACATCAAACTGCCAACATCAAATCGCCCCAAACGGCCACTGAATGATGTCAACTTTTAGAAAAAAATTGTCCGGTCTCTGGGAATTTTTAGCTTTCTTTTAAAACCTCTGTAGTCGTTGCATGGTATGTAAAAACACGACTGTCGCCTCCCCACTACAACTGCTGCCAAAAAACTTGAGTTATAACCCCCCCACTCACTATGTTGTGCGTTCACAGTTTTCTAGTGCTGTCTCAATCTACAATTCTAAAGTCGAGTGCACTAGAAATTTCCCAGAAGTCTTTGTGTAAAACTAGCATGCGTTGATGCTCACTACATCAGTGATAATAGACCACAATGCATTGCGGGCAGACAATTTTTGCGAAAAAAAAAAAACCAACTTGTTTAAATGTGTTTTTTTGATAAACCATCTGCATTTTCATCATCAAAACACAGTGGAGTCACAAATAGACATAAAATGTATTGATTCGATTCTCACTTTGTGAAATCGGTGACGTCATATCCGCCGTTTAGAAAAACGTAGTGAGCATGGTTTCCGAATTGCTTTTAAATCCCACGACTCTAGATAGTCCCACACTAAATAGTTCTTTTAATAGTTAGGGTGGGAATTCAGCATAGCCTCGGATTTAGGTCGCCACGCTGTGGCATTTTAAGATGTTTGATTGTCTTAACTTGACAAAAATTCTTGATGAGATTTTCATTTTTTACAGTGTTGTTCTCTTGACGTTATTTTTCATTTCCACTCGTTTGTTGTGTTTTTTTCTAACAGTTCTGTGGGGGCAGCATCTCTGCTGTACACCAGACATGCTAAAATGTTAATTAAAGCATTGCAGCTCATTCATGTGGATTTTTCTCACACAGAGAGATGCGAGTTCATCTGAAATTCTTTTTCAAGATTGTTTCTCCCAGCGTAGGTCAGACAAACGCCTCGGTTTGGGGTCGGAGTTCTTTGAAGCATCGATTAACGCTGCTTGTTTTTTCAGAAGGAAAGTAACTTCTCCCAGATGAGACATTAGTGCTGCGCTTTGAACATCACGTTTTACAAGTTGCATACCTTGTTCTCCGTGCTCCTGATGTGTTTTCATTTGTTGGTCTGCCTCTTAATAATATTTTGCATCGATGATTCAGGAGTGACTCATCCATCTCAGCAGACATGCAGGAATAACTCAATTACTGTCCCTTTTTTCCTCCTTCGCTGAATTGATTTTGATTTTCTGAGAAGTTATTTAAAGATCTTCAAATATGGTCTTTAATGCTGCGCTCAGAGGAACCAGAAGTTTAGTGTTGATAATCCATAGCCACCAAGGGCAGGTTTTTCTTTGATTTATGTCTCAACTCTGATAACACTGAATTCAAATGGGCTGCACTTAAGATGAATGTGGTATTACCGAGCTTCTCCGTTCACTATTTGTGAGAGATGTGCATTGATTGCAACGCGCTCTGTTACTAATGGTGATTCTCTCGGGGCAAAACACTGTCTGCCAATTTTGACGGCGATGTGGCTGTAATTTTCTCCCCGATTGCACTCCGGTCATGACAAATATTCCACAGATTTAAATATCTGCGTGCAGACTGTGACTGGTGGGGGAAAATATGCAGCTGGGAGATTGCAAAGTAGATTTGAATTATTAACATAAAATTTCTGTAAAAGCTTCAATCATTTCTGTGTAATTCTTTCTGAGATGGGAGGAAGGTACATTGGTGCATCGGGGCACAACAGGTATCATCCAATTAGATTTCTCATCCACAGCCCTTCACCATCTGTCTAAGATGCTCTCCATGCACATACAAGATAGTCCACTGCTTTTTTTTTTTCCTCACTGATTTTATTACCATATTAAAAGAAAAAAAAGAGTAGGACTAGCAATCTCCAGCAGAGTCAGAGAACATCCTGACACTGACGGAAATGACTGATTCATCTCTTGGATCCTTTTTCCTCGTAAATTTGTCGCTAAAGGTTTCTTTTTTTTCCTCTAAACTGAGAAAAAAACGCTGACAGCTGAGGCTGTATGAAGTCTGGAAACTGATGTCAGTAATGTGTGTATTAATCTGCCTAGCAACCAAATAGTTCTTGATTACCCTTTAAGCCTGAGTCAAGACTAAAGGTGGAAAATCTGTACAGGGCACACAGGCAGGCGGCATTAAATATCAAAGTCATAGACCACTTCGTGTGAACATTTTTTTTCTATGGGCGTGCTGCGGGCGACAGGTCGTAGCAAATACTTTTACAGTTAGCAACAATAAGAGGTTAGAAATTATGAAATTGGACAACCAGAGTGTAGTTTGTGTGGGCATTCTACAGCCACATAAAACCCTTCAGCTCTCTTTGGGGTCCAGATGACTCCAACCACTTATTGATGTGTGATTCCTTCAATGACAAATGTTGACAGGATTTTATGTCTGCCATGGAGATTAGTGAAACTCAAAAATCAATGATAAAAAAAAGTTCAGCGCACTGTCTTGTGGGGTCCAGATGACCCCACTTTTAATGTAAACAAGCCAAGAAGAGCGGAAGGGTTACGCATCACCTGCACACCTTGTGCACAATCAGTTAGGAGCTTGTATCTAGAACTTACTGACAACTAAATGATGGCATAAGGACATCGTACAAAGGCATCACTCATACGTCATGAGTGGGTGTGGCTTACATTATCCTTACGAATACTTTACAAAACACTTACCACATCCAGGAAAATGGTGCGCTCCATTTTCAAGACCTTCATCAATATGGCAAAACACACCTGCGCTCTGTTTTATGCCTCTGTCACCTTGCCTTTCCATTATAAAATCGACCCATTGGACACTACCAAACCGTATCTCTCAGGGGGATTGATTGTATGTCCGTTGAAAAATGGAATTGAACGTCTGCTTGTAGCCGCCTGTTGATTGGCAGAAAGTGATGACAACATTAGAAAGCGCCAATATAGTGCTCATGTAAGCTAATGTTTCCAACGGCGGTATTCTTATTCACTGCCCGCAATCTTCTTTCAAACAACATTAAATTCCTGTTATACACGATGTAACAAAGCATTAAAAAGACGAGCCGCTGGATGACCTCCATTGTTGCTTGTCTAGTTGTCACACTACAGTGACACGCTAGCGGTTTACACCACGAATGCACCGTGAAAACAAACCGCTCAGTGGAGGCGAGGCTTTACTGAGTCGAAATGCTCACCAGAATTCACTGGACTGTACAGTACCACTCTTACCAAACCGGACTGGACCAGACTGCTCATTAGAAACGAGGCTTTACTTTACCTAACCTTTATCTGGGCCTTTGAAGAGTCCTGAAAGAGTGCGCAGGTGTGTCTTGCAGTTGCTTGTGCTCCCACATGAAGGCACAGCATGAAAATGAACATTTAAATGTAGTTTGTGTGGTAAGAGTATTGTGAAGGATTTGTAAGGATGACATAAGCCACATTATGACGTACAGGTGATGCTGTCGTATGGAGCCCATTATGCCTCACACTAGTCGTTATTCATGAGTGAGTACTGACCTCGTAATTGCTGCACGCTCGGGCTGGGCTCTGCACAAACTAGGCTCTGATTGTCTAGTTTCCTCACCCATCATTCAGGGTATGCTCAAGGAGTACGGGTTGCTTGGGTTCGGGGAGATTGAAAAATAAATAAAAATTCATATAAAGTGCGTGTGTCTCCCCTACTTAACCCGTACTTACTCGTATGTGTTACCAGAGGCAGATTTACCATTAGGCAAAGTTAACATAACCCTCAAACTTCTGGATCCCCAGTCTGAACATTTAATACAAGTGTCTAAAATACATTTTACACCTATTATTATTCATAATGTGTCATTCAAAAAAAGCACACTCATAATCATTGACATGGCATAAGACGGATCATGGGAACGTTTTTCATCCTTCCTCACCTGGAATATTCCAGTCAACACCAAGTTCCCAGATTGGGCGGTTTTTATTCTGATTTTGGGGCCAAAAAAGTGCTCAAGTTTGCCCATTTTTCACTGGTAGACAGTCCATGTCCCTCCGTAGGGGCAGTTGTAACTATGATCCCGACGCTCCTCCCTTTGGGCCCAGACAACCCAAAAACCCGGGGCACGCAGCTGCATGTGACAAAAGCTTTAATTTTTATTTGTGATTTTACTCGGCCGTACCCAAAACCATCCGTAATATGTTTATATTTAACTGAATTAGCCAAAATTCTAAGATCAACTTGAGTTCTTTTGTAATACGTTTACTTATCAGTTACATTCTGCATAATGTGCAGCAGAGCTTCAACAAGACTGAACTTGAACAGAAACATTTATGGTAATATTGTTTTAGAACTCCCATCATCCACTTTTTTGTTGCGTCAAGAAACTAATTTGTTTTGGTTTCATCTTTTGACAAAACTGTCACAGGAAACTGATGTGGATCACGATAATGACTTGAGTCACACAAATATGAAACATCATGAATCATGGGTGATATCGTCATCTTCTTCTGAATGGGAAACATTCACAGAATATTGCGAGTTTACAAAAAAAAAACATGTTTCACTATGATTTGAGTGTACTAAAAAATCCTTCAAAGTTGTTTTTTCAGTTAAATTTCGACTAGCTGAGTCCCGTCAACTTCACTGGACCTGAGTAAAGATCTGACAGTTAAATGAGTCATGGAGGAAGCAGTCAGCCATTAGAAATCACTCTGTCTGCACACGCATAATGATATAAGTGCTGCTTTATGATTTTTTTATTCTGCATGTTTTGACAAGCTAACAGCATTTGCTGCCGTGAACCCTCCCCATGTGTTAAGTGAAGGAGTGAGAGAGTAGGGGAAAATCTCTTTTCTGTAACTGATGGCTCCTCACCTGAAACTGGAGGTGCTTCAGCCTTAGTTTGTGCTGGATTATCTCAATACGTCCTCCATAGTGGATCTATGGAGCCTCTTTAATTGGTATATTTGATAGATGCACACATGATGTAAAGAAGTTCTTCAAGATGTTTAAATTCCTTTATGAATAAATCAAAATGAAAAAAAAAAACTTATATTCTAGGATAGGATCCTTATAGACGGGAGTATTACAGTGGGTTACGACAGCTTCCTTCAAGTTTTAGGAGGCATCTTTTATGATTTAAAAGGCTTGTGAGGGTTTTTAGTGTGTCATTTACGAGAGCTGTTTATAATTTAAACAAAAAAACAAAAAAAAAC
>NC_050524.1:5938434-5969416 GCF_002922805.2 Oryzias melastigma | reverse complement strand
AGGTATTTAATATTCAACTTTTCCACATATTTGAAAGTATTTGCAGTTTTTAGACTCACTTGTGGACTTCAGCCTTCATTTATCAAATATGTTCTCCATTTTTCACCAAATATTTCTGTATTTCAGTGCTAAAAAAGCTGAGTCAGCTCTGTCTGGGATGTTAGAGTTCAGCTGGGTAGACTGTGAGTGGGTTTTCTGTCTCCGTATGTCTGTCTTTTTGACGATGGATTGGACGTTTGACGTGCAAAGACTACTGTTCTGCCTGGTAACAGACTGAGAGGATCTTGTGGTGCAAAATGAACAGAGCAAAACCTATTTCTATTTTGGTCCTGTCAGGTCAATACTGGCACTTGCACATCATAATATTAATGAAATCAAAAGGTTTGAACTTTCAAACTTCCATTTGGTTTAAATTGAAACTTTATTGTTATTAGAACAAGTACAGTAACAACATACATCTGCAAAGCCTTCAGTGAAGGCCTACAATTATCTGAATAGAAGTATCTAAATCACAGATATATATATTTGTCCGAAATATATTTTAGATCATTACAACTATTCTATCAGCTTCTCTCACAGCCATACACCCCAGCTGCGCTGCTGTCAGACTATTTTTTTCACATGAAGGTTAATAACCAATCAGATTTCAGCCTTCACTTGTTGCTAGGTTCATGAAAGTCTGCCTTACGCTCAAACAATTAGACCTTCCATCCTCGGTTCCGGTTTTGCAGCGACTTTCCATATGCTAATTAAACCAAAGCCATATATGGATTAAACGCATTGATGCTGACTCAACCAATCAGAATTTGAGTGAGAGTCTCTGTAGCTTCATGAGGGTGGAAGATGACATAATCGTCTCTGATTGGATGGCCAAAAGCTAACTTCTCCTGTTCTTTATTTCAGGCTGTGGGCAGTACTTGCACTTCATTTTTTTTTTAATTAGTCGCTGTTTTGCAGCTAACAATAGAAGAGGGCGGAGAAGTTGATTTAGTTGGGGATTTATTGCCATTCTTAAAATTGACTTTTCCAGAAAAACTGGACTTCATCAAACATGGCCGACCAAACCCCGAAGCTATCGAGCCTTTCTCAATAGGGAAAAGGATTTGTCCCCCACGTTAAGCCTTCCAGCAGTTCTGTCCGGTCAGGTAAAGGAGTTTTGTGATGATGAGCGACAAAGGGGCCTGTATGACAACTTCCACGCTGCCATTGAACGCACCACGAGTGCTTCCAAACGCAGCAGCGTCTCATTATTGTACTGAGAGCTTCACGGCAGGATTTCGGACAATATCATTTTCCAAACAAAAAAACAGGTTTCAAAACCACGAAAAAACTGTTCTTTACACTCTCATCGACTCCCAGACATTCCAGAAAAACCTTCCTGCATGCATCCGTCTCCTCCTTAGCACGGCGCTCTGATCTGTCTCGCTGAGAACAGAACAGACTGGCATATTTGCGGGGAAATCTCCCGCTGAACTCCTGGACTTCCTTCATGGACAGAGTTCATCTTTAAATAAGCTGAATTTGCTGTAATAGAATAGCTTCTTTTCAAGTTTAATGAGTTTTCAATTGTGCTTTGATGTTTGTTGTAGCTGTTGTTGCAGTGGGAGGAGACTTGCAGGCATGGAGTTTGTTTTTACAAAATGTACAATTGTAGTGAATTCCTTCTATTTGAATGACCCATTTATGATGGAATGACTCCATAAAATAATATTCATATATAACAGGATGGTGTTAGAAACATAAAATAATTCATATTAACGAGGATGAGGGCAAAGGAAGACTGAAGGCTCAGCTCTGAAATCCAACGGCTGCCATTCTCTCACTTTAATTCCTTGCTTTTGCACTATTTGCATTCCCACTATGTTGAATTAAAACAGAGTTTACTTGCAAGTGAAGCATCCGCATTTCCTGTAGATCAGAATTTGAGACGTCTGGTTCATCGGAGTTCAGGTGTGCCAAAGAGAACAGACTTTAAATGGTCAAAGTGGATTCTGGGCTTAAATTTGACATCAGCCAATTTACCAAATGTTGCCGGGTAAAACGAGATTGTTTATTTGCATAAACTTAGCTCTAACTGCTGTTGCAATAACAAGACTTGGTTAGTCTGGAAGGCTTTTTCTCCGAGGCATCTGTTGCTTGACTATTGTCTGGCACGCATTAGAATTAGCATATTTTCCAGTTTCAACATAAACTGCAGACTACACCATGTCTCACAGTGAGAAGGTCCGGATTCAAATCCCAGCTCGGTCCTTTCCGTGTGCACTTTCCATGTTCTTTTCATGCATGGGTGGGTATTTTCTGGGCACTCCAGCTTCCTCCCACAGTCCAGAAACATACTTCATAAGATAATTGGTGACTCTAAAGTGTCCCTAGGTATGCATGTAAGTATGTGGCCTTGAAATGGACTGTCGATCTTTTCGAGGAGTACCCCGCCTACGCCCAACAGATGTTGGGTTAACTCCAGCTATGAGGAATCTGAAGACGAATGGATGGAACTTAAACTGCATCTCCACACATTTCAAGATTTGATGATTATTTTTGTTTCCGGTTTATTTGTTGTCTGTTGTTCTATGAGTTTGATGTCTATGACGATACGCTGTATTTACTGTTTTTGGGTGTTCTGTGAGGCACTTTGGTCAAACTAATTTCTTTAATGTTTCAACTTCTTTCAAATTGGCCAGAATTTTGATTAGATTGAACTTTCCAAGAAATCAGACCAAACAGCTTATTGTGAAAGTACTGGAGTCAGTCATCGATTTAAAGGGTTCCCGCTGGGTCTTAAAAAGTCTTAAAAGCATTTATGAATTTGGAAATTATACCTTAAAAAGTCTTGAATTTTGATAATCAAGCCTTAAAAAAAGTATTGAAATTGTGCTGCTTAAAACTTCTCTGTTTCACATTTCATGTCAAAAACTGATTTTTTTTTTTAAATTAAGTCTTTTATGATCAACGATGTAAATAAAAATTGGAAACACAAGTTATTATGCACTAATATGCTGAATACCCACCAGTAGCCCTAAACCATCAAAACACAAACAACAAGATAAGAAGACAATTTTGGTCAAAAAATTAGAATAAATTAATAAAACAAGAAAAAAAGGGAAATAGACTAAAACAATTGTTTTTAATTTTTGACACATTTTTGACAGCTTTGAAAAGGTCATAAAAAGTCTTAATTTAACTTGAAGAAACTTGAAGGAACCCTGATTCCTCCTGGAATTACGATAGAATAGAATAGAACATAATGGAATAGAATGGTACTTTTTTGATACTGAATGAAGTAGTTTTCAATACAGCCCAGAACAAGACAGACAACAGAAATACTCACATAGAATCCAAGTCTTTGTGTTTCCATGGAATACTGGAGACTCCACAGCCCCACCTCCATTCAGCACATCTCCATGTGCGGCTCAGTATTTGCCCCTGCAGCCATGATCTGTAAATGATATTCCCTTAAACTGCAGCCGTCTGAAAGATTGTGTGGACGAGCATTCACCATAATCCAAGATTTAAAGTGACTACAGACGGCGGGCGTTCAGCTTGTTTAGTTACAGCATTTGTCTTTGTTTAAATCCGGTTTTCATGGCCATCAGCTTTAAAACACAATTCAGATAAATGCCCCGTTTGAGCAGCAGACGCATCTGGAACTGTATAATTGTCTCGTTTGCACTTGAATTCAAAAGCGCTTGTCAGTCCAAACGTGAAGAATCTGTCTCCATTTTCTGGCCTTGTGTTTCACTTCTGGTTTGTTGCTTCATTTTCTTTGTAACGTCTCCATCTTTGTGTTTTGCCTGTCACATTCCATCAGCCGTCGTCTGTGTACACTAGCTGGCGCTGAGGCGCGCTTCTTCTCTGGCGAGCCGGACGTGTCCGAGCCCGACCTTCAGCGGACACTCCTCTCATCTGTCTCCATCGCTCTGGCTGTCAGCCTCTGTCTGTCAGCTTATCTGTCTCTCTCACTCTGTCATCGTTTGGCTGCCTCACACCTCACACACGTTTCGCCTCTCTTGTCTCCAGAACTCTGGCCACAAGGACTGCGATGTCCAGTATGCGGAGCTGGATACTGCAGCTTTGGCCTCGTCTCCCAGCCCCCGAAGCTCTGCTCACACTGGCCCTGGGGACCTTGTCGAGTATGCAACCATCCAGCCTAGCTCACACTAGCGCATGCCATTATAGGCCTTTCCCCTCAGACTTTGGCCTCAAGGTACACAGACTGATGCACTCCCACCCCCACTGTTCAAACCCCTTCACATGCATTGCTCTACGTGATTCACTCGGCTCCCTTGTCTTTGATTTCCCCTCGTTGTGTTTCTGTGAAAGGTTTGAATGAAGTTGTGGTGCTTTCGGATAGAGACGTGCACTTTTAGAACACAGCAGATAATCACTGAGGCTGGGAAGGATCCACTGTGCACGGCTGCATAAATCTGGGCAAATATTTGGTAAAATCTGATCTAAAATAGCTCTTTATTTATTTCTTCTCCAGCTTATGAATTCTGATTTGTGAAAACACAAAAGAGGATGAAGAAGATTTAACTACATGAGTCATCTGCAGGAGATCTGACATAATGTTGAATAATTTGCTCATTTATCCTAAAAATTAAATACTTTAGGAGAAACAGGAAACAGGAAATAACTTTCCAACCAAATACATATATTCGTTTTTGGCACATTTGTCAGACCTAAATTACTCTGATTAATGAAAATAAAAAAACACTTATTTAACCAAAGTCAAATTATATTTTTACACAATATTTTACTTCATAAAACAAAAATGTTTCTGTTTTACACACAAAAATTCTCATCAATCTAGAAACTGGTTAATATTATAGTAAACTTGTCAATCAGTTGTGGAGGAATTTTATTCTATTTGCAAAATGGTTCAAATTAGACTCGTTGGAGATATAAGGGCTGTGGTTATAAAACGGCATCTTTCTCTGATCAAACCACTTTGAAACTATTATTTAGACCAGACCTGGACTTGGCGTTCCATTTGGACCATTTGCAGAACCCAAAGCCTCGTTTCCACTGAGCGGTCCAATATAGTGTGGTCCGGTATTTTGAGCGTTTCCATGTTAAAATGGACCCAATAAACGGTTCCGACCCGTACTTCTTGAGGGCCCCCATCCGTTGTAGGTCCATAAGAAATGGAATGGGTCAACTGAGGTGGACCTGCTGTATCCGCCCGTTGATTGGCAGAAAGTGATGACGACATTAGAAAGCGCCAGTATAGCACTAAGCTAGCGCTTCCGTTTTCCTCTTTATGGCGGTATTCTTCTTAGCCGCCCGCAATCTTCTTTCAAGCAACATTAAATTCCTGTTTTACATAATGTACAAAAAGTAAAGCAAGAAAAAAGACGAGCTGCTGGATGACCTCCATTGTTGTTACTTTTCTCGTCGTCGCACTACAATGACGCAATGACACACTAGCGGTCTACATCACGCATGTGCCGTAGAAACAAACCGCTTAGTTAAAGCGAGGCTTAACTGAGTGGAAATGCTCCTTGAATTTACTGGTTCATACCCTACTAGTACTGACCAGACCAACTGGTCAATGGAAACGAGGCCCAAATCCCACTCAGATGAAAATCGTGTTTTTGTGTTTTTAACATGTTAAGCGTTTTTTTTCATGATGGAGACTTATGTGAAAAAAATTAAGCACAAAATTGCATTTCTGAATATTTCTTTCCTGACATCGTTGTAAATCAGGGGCAGACGACAACACGCAGTTTAAAAAAAGAGCTTATTTGTTGCATAGATAATACGCTGGGTGGGAAACGAGCTCCCTGCTCGGGTCCATTCTGATGCATCCACTTTTAGACGACTAGATCCATGTACGTCTTTGTTTTCCTCGTCTGAGCTGGTATCTGGATCTAAAGTGTGCGGCGGGATAGCTTCAATTTTTCTCACCAATTTTGTTTGTGAGGTTGGGGAAAAGAGGGGCTGTAAGTTGGCATGTAAACAGAAAGCTCTCAGCAATGGGGAAAAGGGGGGGCGGGATCGCTCCGCTCCAACGGTCCCCCCATAACTTTCTAGTGAACAACTGCCGCTCTGCAGAAAACGACCCAGGAAGAATCATAATGAAAAGACCACTCATCAAAAGATGATTGGAGTAGGACTTTAAAATATTTTGCTATTTCAAATCAACAGAGCTTAATCAGACCATTATACTGCAACCGCCATGTTTAGGTGTGACTATGCGTTTTTAAATGAAACTATGTGTGTCTGATCTTCTTTTTACTATGTTGTGGATGGATTCCTCTTGACGTTATCATGGAATTTTGGCCGGTTGGTTTCTACACTGGTCCTCCATTTGTGTGTGAGTGTTGTCACTATGGTTCCACGACATAGAAATGTTTTTGTAGCTTCCCAGACGTAATTTCTCATCTCTTTTTGAATGAAATTAAACTGGATGACAGCTTGATGTGTTTCTTGGAAATATTTTTTTGAGTATTTGACTTAACAAGAACCCGTGTTGTGATTTACAAAATGGTCGTGTTTGTGACAAATATCAAAAATTCCAACCAAAAAGAAGGCAGATATTTTCCTCACAGCACCATCAAATGTCAAAGTTACTGTAATTCCAGTTGAATACTTTGTGAAGATTCCAAACATTTGAAAGGTTTTTCTCAAGTGATTACACCTCTCATCAGCGCTGATTGATAGCAGAGCTAGAGAAATGCCTTTTCTTCCGCAAGATTGAGCTCCTGTGTGTCACCTGAACCCCACAGGAGAGGCCTGCAGGAAAATCTCTCAAACACACCCTTCTACCCCCACTTCAAGTCTTATTCACACACTCTGCAAAAAATAGGATGTTAATGCTTGCAAATCGTCTTGTTGCTACACTGTTTGGCCTGGTGTCCATGGCGATCCACGAGTAATTCTGCAGGGAGCTCTGGAGGCTTCTCTCAAAGTGGATTGTGGAGAAATGAGCACAACGCTGTGGGTTAATCAGACACTTTGAGCAGCAGGTGTCTTTTCATTTATGGACTCGTTTGTTTCAAGGGAGTAAAGATGTAAAAATGTGTTGTGTTGCGGGAAATTGTTTTGTTGTTGAGCTAATTTGGGGGATTTTACCTAAAAAAAAGGCAGAAGTTGGAGCCAAGTGACGGCACACACCCCGTTAAACAGCTGAGTAACCAGAAATGATCTGATCTTCTGGTTACTCATACTGGTTTGTTTTAAAGCAAAACAAAAGACAATTAAGCGCTAATTCACGCTGTAGACGGAGCAGCTGGTTGCTGGGAAACGGTTTGTATCATACTTACAGTTGTCTGATTTGCAGATGTTTTCAGAATATAATTGCTCCCTGGGAGATGAGCTACATTTTTCGTGCCAAACAAACGATGGTTTGACGGCGGCGCACAGCTCAGGAATTCGTATCCTCAACACCGTGTGAGGTTAGACTTCAAAGAACACACTGTTTGAGGTTACATGTTCACAAAATGAAAATCCTTTATCAAGTCTCCCAGGGTTTATTTTTTTTAAGCATAATAATTGTTCCTGATCTGAGAAGCAAACATGCTGGATCAAAGATGGCTGAAGGAACATCGGTAGTCCAGGATGTACTTTCAACAGTACAGCGACTGCTGGTTGGAGAAAGGAACTAATTAAAAGCTACATAAGAGATGCTACCACAGCGTGGCAACAGTGATTGTTTGTTGCAGTTTTACAAATTAGCAGACAAGCACCGTCTCTTAATCCTGATGGGGGATCAGGAGTATTGACTTCCAAAAAAAAAAAAAAAAACACTTCCTTATTACAAGGAACATGCAGCAGGGAGAAAGTCTCATGAGCAGACTGACAAATTAAATTAAAAACACAAACAAACATCGCTGCAGCACAGTTTCTGGGTCACTGCCTGCTGCCGAAACAGCTTCAGGGTTGTCTTTACGAGTCAGAAACAACTCCAATGCAGGTAAGAATTAGGGAATTTATTGTAATGAGGAAGGTGGTAAGCAGGATACAACTCTCCATCTCCCAAAGGAAGTGAAGATTGAAACATACAAGAAGTTACTGAAGACAAACAAAGTCTTAGTCACAGGCACCTGGACAGGGATTGACCCATACAGATGTTGTGGGGTGTTATTTGTCCGTGGAGTTCCCTTGAGGCTCTAAAACACTTACCACATGCACAACAGTGGTACGAGTTTTGAGAAGTATTTGCTGATGGAAGTTCCTTTCCCTTATGAGATTTGGGCTATATGTTGATGAGAGAGTGTAAACAAAAGGGTTGATGGGAAATTAGCACAGCTAAGTTATGCGCCAACAGTCCTGCCCACAAACCAGAATCAAATTTCAATTGAGCTCCTTCTGCTCTGCAGAAAATATGTCTTAAACAACAACACAGGCTTTTTGATTTTGAGTGAAAACTGCATCATAATTAAAAGACCACTGGAGTAGATTTTAAAATTAAAAAGTATATTCTTGGAGTGGGACTTCAATGCTTAATCCAAACTCTTCGACTATCCCTACGGCTTCTCCCTACCCCTACATTTGGCCCTCCAAACTAAGAGTTTTTAAAAAATAGTGTCTTTAAATTCAGACATCACTCCCACTTGATGATGTCATCAGTAGTCACCAGTCAGCTATGTTAGCTTGGAGCTGCTAGTGGTCGGCAATACATGACAGTATCAGTTTTCTAACTTTAAAAAAGTCATGCTGAAAAAAAAAGTAATTCCGTTATTCTGTGCTGCGGAACACCCTCACAGCGGAGGGCTCTGTATCCCTCCGCTGTGAGGGTTACCCCTTAAGAAAAACTATTTCGGACAACCCCTACGCTTCCAAATACCCCTACAATTGTAGGGGTAGGGGAAGAACCTGGATTTGGCCTAAATCTCATGAATCTTGATCAAAGCTTTTTCTCATACAGCTCTATTCCAATATTTCAAAGACTTGGTGTCATGGAATTCCAGCCGGGCACAAACTGCAATTATTAATTTCTCCTCCATGATCGATTCTCCAACAGTTGGCCCTTTCTGAAATTAAAAAGGGTCGCCATCCATACGCCGTTGCCAAGTCCAAGATCCTGACTGGTCAAAGTTTGACGTAGTTTGACTTTCAACGCGTGTTCAATGACCCTGCTTTATGTACGTTGAGCCCAAAAACGGTCATAGAAACTTGCATAGTGAACCACGAACGCGAGTTTTAAAGCCCGAAATTCATGTTTGTGTGTTTATGTAGACTTTTCATAGGAAGTGACCACGTAAATGTGTGATCTTAGCTTAAGAGTCAGGGTGCACCATTGACATAAATAGAGATGGACAAACAAGCCTGTTATCTTGGGTTCCAACAAAATAAAATGACTTCAGACGGCATTTTTCCAAGGTACGGATATCTCTAGATTTCACCATTTTGGTACCAAACGACGTTAGCAAGCAGTGATTGGTCTGATAATCTGTCAAACATTTTGACCATTTGAGGTGGAGCCAGTGGGTACTACATGCTCTTATTAAGGTATCTGATTGGCCAGTTTATAACTTGAATAACTTGTGATAAAGAAGATGTATTATGAAAAAACAATTAGGTTTTGCAAAAACATGTAAAAAAGAGACACCAGAGCAAGAATGGTTATTCTGACAAACGGTATGACTGAGTATTAGCAGTTTATTTTTCAATAGCAGTCTTTGGGATTTCAGCTTTCTGGGACATGCAGGTAATTCCTGTTTGGGACGCGAGAGGGGAGGGAGGATCAGTCAAGTTCTCTGTATATTGTCTATGCACTGTTTGGAGGGGGTCCAAAAAATCTGCTTGATTAACCTTGATTAGTGTTTGCTATGATCCATATGCTATTTTCCACAGAACACCTGTGTACCCTGTAGAGATTTTTCCATTTTTTGCCCGCAGACAGTTTTTCTCTAGCGGTAGGAGTATTTGTGATTATGGCTTCAGGTAGAAAAATTAGTTCTTACTTGTTGACTTCAATAAAACACATGAACAGTATGATGACTGACTAAAGGCGGATGTGCAGTAGATACGAAAGACGAGTGTTCTGATTCACAAACAAAATCTTGTCAAAGAGTCTTTACTACTTCCTCTTCATCTCTTCTGACGATGGCAGCAGACAGAGAAGAAGTTTGGAACCAGAGAGGAAAAGTTTTTAATCCTTCTGGAAGAATAAGTGATTCGTAGTTCCCAATGAGGTTTTGGTAGAAATCCATGAATCCAGAAATAAAATTCAATAGTTGATTAGGGAGGAAGTCAGGCAGGAACTTGGACTTAACCTGAAATGTGGTCGAGAACGTAAACACGGGCTGCAACGTGGCTTTGACTTGAACTTGCACACAGGCTGGAACAACCATATAAACCACTACAAACTGGCGCTGAAGTGGAAAGACATTATATACAAGAGGAACCAGGTAGGAAGCAGAGCTCAAGGAAAAACGATGGATCTAAAAGGATCTTTCTCACTCAGTGTTTCCTCATAGTGTCCTAGATTTTGGCTCAAATGGGCATCAGTAGAGTCACAAAATGCCAGTACTCCTTCCCATTTGGCATTCTTTTCCACTCAGTTGCTCTGGGCGGTTGGAAGTCCCAGTTGAACAGAAAACCTCCAGTAATTGTTGCAACACCAACTCGAATGTTTCCTCGGACTCAAATCACACAAGCAGCAGAACTGTGAGAAAATGTATAACTGCGCAAGAGATGTTCCAAAGGTTGCAACATTAGCAAGTTAAGTTTTAACACCGGCGTTCAGACTACGCATTGCAACATTTTGAGTCTTGAGAAAGAGTAGAACAATTAAAGTGATCTGTTTGGAAAAACTACAAGAATTAGAGCTCCAGGCATCCTTAAATAACCCCCTCCTCCACAACAGTCGATATTAGCTCCACATCAAACCCCACAGGACATTTTATCTTGTGGGTAAAATCTGAAGTGTCAGGCGAAAGCAGACCCAGCTTTATTAGGATCAGGGAAGGAGGTGGACCCCTGAGTCTTCTTTGGAGCAAGGGTCAGTGCAAGTAAAGGCGTCTGAAGCCTTTGTTTGGTGATGAAACTCAACTTGATTCTCTAAAAAGAGTCATTGAATGCCTGATTACTGACACAAATCACATTCTATCACTTTCATGGAGCGTCAGACGCTCAATCAATAAATTACATTTGTATTTGTCAAAGCTTTTTATGTTCTCTCCTCTGTATCGTTCCAATTTTACCATGCACATAGATTTTTGTTACATTACTTCCAAAATAATAATACTCCATATATATAAAATATCTGAACTTATTAAGTCATTTTTAACCCTTTAATACATGAGAAACAAAGAAAGATCCTGTGAAAATCTAGATAACACACTCTGACATACTGTAAATCCTTGACCGTTTAACGGGATTTAGCACATTCTGATGCAGAAAAAAGCAGCTTTTATATTGGTGCAAGAAATTAAGTTAATTGTGTAAATGACTAAGGAGTAACACCTGGTTCACACCGGACACGGAAATGCTGCGATGCGGCGTGAAACGGAGGCCTCTTCTATTCGGTGTCCTTGTTAACATATGGCAGAGGTCTGCTACCTTTATTGCCAAAAGAGTCATTTGACCAAAACCCAGCAAGAGCCGCTATTACCATTAAAACATTTTTAAAAAATCGCTTTATTCATGTTTTTGCTACAATTAAGCCATTAATATATTAATTAATTAAATGTAGCTTTAACATTTTTTAAAAACTGATATTTTTCTATTCAGTACAAACTTAACTTCTTTTAATTTGACCGCAGCATGTACAAGTTCTTTTCAAAATAAGATACACCCTGAGTCAAACAAGATCCTTTTGAAGCAGCAAATTTATTTGAAATAAAAATGCAAGAAAGTCAAACTCAAAATTTTCTATCATTAAGACTTTTTCTCATTTTACTGTCAAATATAAACTTGACGTTGGTGTAGAATCCAACTGTCAAAAACATATCTTTACATGTAAAGGATTTGAGACTAAATTATTCTAACAATAAACCACTAGATTAGACATTTAACCTAATTTTACTCAGTTTTCTGACATGTTAAAAACCTAAAAAAAAAAAACAAATTGACCAAAACTACAAACCCGTTATTTGTTCAATTTGTTTTCAGTTCTCTTCAAATCCAGAACGCCACTATGGAAGGATGAAAGAGGCTCCGGAGCCTCAGGTTGCAGACCCCTGGCCTTTGGTCTGGTTCACACCAGACGCGGTCCTCTGCAGCTGGTCAATTTTTTGTGTGGGCGATCTGTGTCAATTCTGGCAGGAAGTAACGCCAAGACACATGGGAAATTTCAAAATACAACCAATTTTTCACAATAAAATACCATGATTAATAATTGTGATCATATTTTTGTATCTAAACGGTCTGTGAAGATTAAATTAAAAACAAAAACACTCAAAAAACAAACACACACTGACACTGAGACGCACACATACTCACAGATAACCACAGCTGTCAGGGGCGCCTGTCGACCATTGAGGAAAAATATGTGTCTGATGTGAACTGGACGTTAAACAGATACTGCGTTTTTCCTAAAAAAAAAGATGTTTAGATGTGAAAAAAATCACTTTATTTGGTCTTTTTTAATCTTGTCATCTCACAACCTCACACAACCTGGGTATGAATTGGCTTTTTATGCAAAGAACACAAATAAATACATTCAATAAGATTTATTTTGCCTATTTAGAAATAAATCGGGTCTCTTTTTAGTTAGTCCCTCTTCTCACATTTGCATGGTATTTTAGAACCTTGTTTTGGGACATTCTTATCTAAGGTCATGATTCAAATGAGGTGAGTCAGACTTCATTAAAATCGTGCATTCTTTTTAAATTTTCGAAGAGTTTCTTTTTTAATTTACCGGACAAAAGAGTTCATTTCAACCAAAAGCTTTAGCAAAGGTGCTGCTCTGACTGAGGTCACTGCCAATTCACAGTTTGTAGTTTAGTTTTGTGGATTTAAAGACGCTTTCATTGGTTCTGGTCTCCAGAGTGGGCGAATGTTGGTCTGAGGGGCCCGTGAAAGTGCAGAGCTGGCTTTAAAGTTGTTGGAGTGATCTGGTTTGTTGGATTTCCAACCATTTCTTGCCATTGTTCTTGTGTTTGTAAACTGTCCGCCGCCACAAGTCGACCTGTGCAAACAATGCGGGCTCAGTTACAAAACCTGTGTGGCTCTGTCAAAGCGAGTGATGAATATGAGTTTCCATTCTGAGGTTCGCTGGGCCTCTTGCTTTTCAAGCCTTTGTGCTGGCTCGCAGCAGCAGCACACACACATATGGTTGTGGCTGATCTCTTCTTACAACATGTGGAGCGTGAGTTCCAGTTAGGGATGAATGCCGGGGGGGCTCCCACTCCCACAGTTTGTGCTTTCAGTCGAGTATTAAGATCATAGCAACAAAGTTTTTTTTGGTGTAAATATGCGTCATGATTTACTGTTCAATGCTGACTGGCTCGATTTGACTTGAAGAACCCCTTTTGATTTTGGCCACTGACATTAGGAAACTGCGCCATCTTGGGTTTTGGCTTATTTCAGCAAAATAGGTCAATGTAGTCAGAAGGGCATCAAGGGGCCTTCAAACATTTGAAGTAAAAGTTTTGGCCAAAACAGGAGTCTTGCTCAGCACAATTTACCCTTCTCCATGAAAAAGCTCAATATTTGGTTCAAATTTCCAAAGGTTTCATGATGTTTTCCTACATCACATGATCTTATCAAAAAGAGAACCTGGAGCTAAAGAAAATTTCACCTGCAATCACGAAAGTAAGTGCAGCTATTGATTATATGAACCTCTTAGGACCCGAGGTCTTAAACATGGCGGGAGCTTCAGGTTAACACACTTACCTGAAATACACGTACACACATACACGTGTGTGCCAAACGGATCATGGATCATCCGTGATCCATGATCCGTTGGTTTTTAGGCTCTACGTACAAAAGCTGTGCCCACTGAATGTGTTGAAAGTTAAACCCAGTTGATATTTGACCATGTATGTCATCCCTTTTCAATTCATGGAAGCACCAACTGTTTGTAAATTGATCATGGAGGAGAAATTAGCAATAGCAGTTCGTGCCCGGCTGGAATTCTATGACATCATGTCTTTCATATATCGGATTAGAGCTGTGAAAGAAAGAGCATGGAGTAAGATATGTGAGATTTGCACTGCTTTGACATTTTTCATTAAGCCTCTTCCAACTCTAGTGATGCTCTAGTAAACAGTAGAAAAAGTGGAAGGAGAAGAAGCCCCTCCCTGCTTGTCTAATGTGAACACCACGGCTACACACATGTTAAACTATAGGACTGGGTTGATAAAAACGATTAATTGATCTAAATCAATCTCAGCTTAATAGATCAACAATTGATCCATACAAGTATAGATCAATCTAACGCATATTGTTGGAGTCTGTAAGCTTGATGCTAACGTATAATGAAATTTCCTGTAGGACGGCTAATGCTAACACTTGGTCGACATAAACATAAATTGCTGACTAAATGAACATCTTTAGAAACTCACGGCATAAATTCTCTTTATTTTTTAAAGTAACCATATTTGGTTTAAAGTGCAGTTTTTTGTTCATACTTACTTCTTCTTCTTCTGGACTAAGGTGTAATGCTATATTGTGATCGCCACCTAGTGGCCAAACTGGAACGCTCTCCAGGAGAATTTTACAGTATGTGAACTATATCAGATTAATATGAACATCCTAAAAACATATATAGATTATGAATGTATTTCTATGTTTAAACCGTGTACACTCAAAATTGAATTGAGTCAAATTTGAGGGGATGGAAAGAATTGAAAAAAATCAGAATCAAATCGATTCTGGAAGTCATTGGCGATACTTAACCCTATTCAAGAACGCTTGTAGAATGCCTGGTGTGTCTGTACCCTCACAAAGGCAGCCATTTTGACTTTAAACATGACAAACACCATTTCACAACAGAACAACATAATCTTTAACCCAACTTTATTTATAACTAACATAACAAAGTGATATTTACACTAACTTGTACAAAAAACGAACAAGAAACTACTTTAAAAAGAATAAAAAAAGGGACACTAAAGAGGAAATGCAACCAATAAAAGCGAGATATGAAAAATACAAAAGAGGAGCAGTTTCATGCTGGATCAAAGGCTTGGGAGCTCAAAAGGATTGTAAACTGTGTCCTCAGTTGTGGCTTCGGGAGCCTGACTGGGGTGGGGGTTGGCAGAGGCAGGGACAAGTGAACGCCGCCTGCAGCTCTAAGTTGGTCTTCAAATCGGCTCATACTGAGACAAACAGTCCTCTTAGCAGCACTTTTATAAATAGTGCAACACAAAAATGAAGCATTTTAACCTCCTCCGTCTGCAGAACATTTTAATTAAGCCTGAACAGAAAAAAATATGGTTGTTGTATTTGGTGTTTACCTACAATATATTATAAGAACAAGTTTCACATTCATGCATCTATAAAGCTTGTCGTAAAACATTGCTGCGATGATAGAAAACATACAAAAATTGGGTTTCTGGGTTTGGCTCCGTGCACATAAACATGAAAAAAAAAATGTGGCGAGGAAATGTTTACATAAACAAGACTTTTCAAACCAGTCCCATTGATTGGCCCGCTGATTTACAGCGAGATCTTGACATATCTTTTGATTTTTGGGTGAATGCAGCCCACAGCTCAGACGTTAACACGGGTATAAATCAAAAGAGCAGAGTCAATAAATCCAATTACTCTTCAGTTAAAGAAAGGGGCAAGTCAGACTTGTAATTGAGGACAGAACGCCTCAAAACAATCAATAAAAAAAAGTTTAGATTCTAAAACTTGCATAATTTTGTCAAATTACTATTCAAGTAATAATGTTACTTTACTGAGAAATTGTTTTATCCTACAGCAGCTCAAACAGCTTGGATTTCTTCGTTTACATTCAATGCTGGTAATCACTGCCACATGCAAAATAATTGTTGAGCCTTGAATGTCAGATAATGTCTTTCAGAATAAATGTATGTTTGAGCTTCAACAGGGGCAGGAGGTTCACGCTGGTTTGCTGAATGACAGAAACGATTTCTGCAAGTACACTCAATATTTCCTGGAAAGCTGTCATTCTTTATGTTGCAGCATTTTTTATGTTTTTTTTACTGATGGTCTGTATTTACATGGTCAGCTGCAGGTTAAGGCTGAGCTGTGCGACTTAATTCAATTCAGTTTATTCATGAAAGGCCCAGTTTGCAACCAAGGTTGTTTCAACCTGTTGTAAAGGCCAATCAGCACCAAGCCAAGCTGAATTTATGAGTTCAGATCCTTTCAAAAAGTCTCCTAACCGGATGTTAATGTTAGTGATTAAAGACCCACATCTTTTGAGCTGTTTTAAAATTGTTCCTAGTATTTTTGGTTTTTATTATGATTGTGACATTTTCAGACAAAATCAAAAATCTGCAGAAGTGGTTTGTTAGAAATTTGCCTCTGAGTTGTGAGCAGAAGCGTTAGCGCTCCTCATTGGTTGATGAGATCTCTTTAGTTCCCTACACACCGCTGCACGCTATCATGAACGCACATTCAGCCGGTGGTGTTCACACAGGAAACAACAGGGAGAAGCGTCTTCTTCTTTTATTTTACTATTCTTTACTAGTGCTTGTCCGTCTTCTACAGTGGGATGAAGTTTGTTGCTCCAGGTTTTATTGTTTTTATAGCTCCTGTTTCTATACATGGAGTACTTGGTGTCATATTAACTTGGCCAGGCCCTCACCAGTTATTTGTTTCTCCTTCATGATTGATTTTTAAATGGTTGGTACTTCCATGTTTTGAAATAAAAAAGCACTACCCACTATGAACACCTCATTTGTAGAAAGGGCCATACCGTGCTTTTCTTTAGTCTTTCAGTGTAAACTATATTCATAATTATATATATCACCTTTGCAACACTAAAAAACAAATTATTTATGAAATATATGTTATTTTTGCGAACTCTTTTCGTACCTGGAAGTAAAATGACTCGATCTATGAGGCTCCGCCTTTTGCTCCCTGAGGGTGCCGCCCATTTTATGACATCATGTCATAATCCAAGAAAAAAAAAAAAACATCAATTTAATTAAATATATTTATGAACTGTAGAGCTTGGACATTTATCTCTAAAATTTGTCACAGACAGAATAAAGGCTAAGGGGTTCATTTTGCTGTGAAATTCGGTCAAAGAAATTCAGACAACACCAGATGAACATTTCAGGATTTATTGAAATGATGCACTGGCTGTGAACGTTTTTCTTCTCTTTAATCTTCATTAATCTTATTATAAAATCCTTTTCACTTTAGTGCGGATAACTTTCCTTGAGACACGCGCACCATTCTGTCTTTGCTCAATAATTCATGTTTTCTTCCAGGAAATAGTCTGCTCCCTTTCTCCTACTGTCTTCATAATAACCCCCATCTGCTTGCCCCACTAAGTTAAAACACTAAATCGAATGAGCGTTTGTTTGCCATCACTACACTGGTTCACAACACAGACAGGTGGTGTCTGTACAACTGTGCACGAGCTGGGGGTGGGGGATGATCAGCTAGCTTGCGAAGAAAGTGTTTGTGATAGCCTGGGGCCGGAGCAGACTCTTCTCAACTAGTGATGTCAGCATGTGAGGACCCGCTCGTTTTTGTGGGTATGGGAGGGGCTGATTTTGAGAGTACAGGTTTTTAGAGGATTACTCACAAATGCGTGAATGGATCAAAAATTACGGCTTTGTGGTTCTTTATAATGAGGAATACATATTATAATACACTTAAAAGTTTAAAAAAAAAAAATATATATATATATATATATATATATATATATATGGTATGGCGCCCAAGCTTTCTGAACTTGAAATTCTTTTGACGCACCTTTACATAAACTTTTTATTAAAAGTGAGCTTGAGTCTATGTCTATATGCTCTCCCACTAGCTTACAGCCCCTTACATCCCCAACCTAGCATTACCACAGTAAAAAAATTATACTTTATTTTCTTTTTATATGTCCTCAATTCTCTGAAAAATGCCACAATAAAATGTAAAAAAAATTTCCATAGCAGACCATTTTTAATGGAACACGTGCACTGAACAAGCTAAGGGTGAAAGTGGGGAAAAAAGCTGCAAATTTAGTGTTTGGCTTCTGTCTTTTGCAGCCTCATTCAGGGACACCGTTTGATTCCACAGCACACGTGCCAGCTCACTTCTGCATGCACACTGGCATTTGTACACGTACACATGTGCATGTTGTTGACCTTTGTTTGCCCGGAGTGACGGCGGAATTTTGCGCTTTAACTCAGTCTGATGCTGCGCTGCAGCTCCTGCTGTGCTGCAGCGTCCCGCTCTGGACTGGCAGGTTCTGCTGCTGTTTGTTCAGGTGAAGGTCACATCTGGCTCGGAGGGGGGAGGGGCTGTTTCTGCTCTTCTGCTGTCCTTTCACCCCAGAGCTGTCCTTTCATTTCTGTCATCCTCTGGACCTCCAGCTCTAGAGTCTTTTTCCAGCTGCTGTGCTCCTCAGACTGATTCTCCAGCTCTGGTTTTTGTCAGACCTCCTTGTCAGGTTGGACAGACCTTCCTGCAGGTCTGCATCCACTGGCTAGTGCACCATCCTGGGGCTCCTTGGGGATCTGCCCATCTTTTATTTATGTGATGTTGCCAGGCCACCGGAGGTGCTGCTGGATTTGTAGAATAAGTTGAGTCAAACTCTTGCCGACTGTCATGAGGTGAACGAGGCATTTTTGACACAAGTTCTGATCATGTATCTCTGCTGTAAAGCTGAGTACCAAGTATATGGACTTGATTCACCTGCATTTGCATATTAGTAGTTAAATTTCAGGTAAAATCTCTCATTTTAAGACACTCCGGCCGATGGTTTCACGTATTTCCTTATTTAGTAACCTACACCTGCACCCTCCTAGTGGTAGACTGTATAAAACCGGAACTCTCTAGATCAGAAGTCACCAACCTTTTTGAACCTGAGAGATATTTCATGGGTACGGACCATTTTGAAATAACAAATTCTGCTTCATTATAGTTAGTTATACATTATTAATAATTAATATTGATACTCCTCTATGTAAAGACACTGATTTCTCACCAAAATTAACAATGACAACAATCTAGAATATATATATCAATATTTAGCCCTTTATTCATCTCAGTAATTGTTACATTTTCAGATGACCACTTACATCACTACATTTCATGTCCAATTTTTGCTATGTTTTACCATGTTAATCAATTATGTAATGTTAAAGAAAAATCAATGTACACATTTTTAACCAAATCTTGTCAAATTTTGAACTAATGACCAAATCTGCAGCATTTTTAACAAAATTAATAATCCCTGAACTGGAATAGGTCAGAGGTCACCTAAACGTATCTAAAGTCCATGTATCATGAATATATTTTTAAGATGTTTTAATTTATTAATCTATGCAAATGCAAGTGTAATTTAAAAAAAATAGCAACAGAATAAAATTTAGTTTTAGACGCAGCTCACAAGTGAGTGGTTATCTTTGGAAGAGACCCGCGGGCAACACGTTGGTGACCCCGACTCTAAGGCCTGAGTCACAGCTGCCCTTAGGGGTGAATACAGGCTGTTTACAGAAATAAATTGGCAAATCTCTGCCAAACACACAATATCAAGGTCGTAGACCGCTCACGGTGAGCCTGTAGAGCGAAAAGGTTCATGCACATTTTTTTTTCTATGCGCATGCCGTGAGGTCCTAAGGAACACTTATAAAACAACATGTAATTAAGTAGCTGTGAAGTAGGTGAGAAAGAAAAACAATATTTTTTCAAACCTAGAAATCCTGTTAACTGCGCAGTGGGCCTGTTGGTGCTGTTCTTACTGCTCCTTCCTGTTAGAAATTAAGAAGTTGGAGAACTCATGGGGGTATTCTGCAAGCGCCCCACAGCACTTCTGTATCCCCTGCCAGTCCTACTAATGACTAGAGAGTGCCATGAGGGCGCTGTACGACAGCATCACTCGTACGTTTCGAGTGCGTTGAGCTTACATTACATTAGTTAGATTGCATTACAGATACTTAACAATACACCATGTAAGACAATCATGGGCTCCATTTTCACGAAACGACATTTGGTACTTAATAAATTCAGAAACAGAATGTGAAGGGAAAAAAAAGTAAAAAAATGTTTTTATAATATGCATTGTGTGCATGTTAACCTGTTCATAATACCTACTGGACAAAAAAGAGATTCAATCCAACTAATATTTTTTTTATTTAAAAAAAAAACGAATTTTCACTGTTTTTTTGTCAGTTTTCTTTCAATTTGTTTTTAAGTTAAAGAAAAACAAAATCTGCTTTGTTTAAAATATTTCCTGTAGGAAATTATATTTCATACATTGTTTCATTTAAAGCTATTTTTAAGAAAAGTAAAGTTGTTTCTTAGAAACATCAACAAGGCTGATTTGACGATAATATTTGTTCATATCATGTATCACAGTATATTACATAGAGTATTTGAGTGTTTAAAAAAGCATTTTTATATAATGTTATGAGTCACCTTAAACCTTATAATAAGAATAAGAATTTACAGACTAAACTACTTGTTGATGCTGTTGACATTCTTTCTAAAATGTGTTCGCAGAAATATGCACTCGAAATCTGTCTTATGACTATTTATTATGGAAAATTCCCATTAAAGTCGAGCTCTTAACCCTCTTTTTTCTTTTATTTTTCATTTCCTACAAGCCAAGAATCTTTATAATGATCCATTCTTGCCATTCATTTTAGCTCATTTCTTGTTATTGAAGATAATGACAGAGATAATCACAACTCGGGGCCGGAGCTGGTGTAATTCTTGAAATCTGAATAAATCTTCAAACGTCTTCCATTAAAGACCTTCTTTGCATTTAATTTCTTTTCAAAACCATAAGAGGTTGTCAGAAAGGCCAATAACCTAAATCATCAAAACGCCTGGGCTCGCTGCCCAGAGTTTTTATGGAGAAACTCTGCAGTAACACGGCGCAGGATCAGCGGAGGTGAAACAGACCTCAGCCATGAAAAATGTATGGATAAACAAAACCTACCAATCCGACAGCGCTGCTTGACTTTCAATTATTTTGATGGAAGCAGAAAAAAATCAAAACTCTTAACTGCTCTGTAAAGGTTTTACACATGCAATTGACAGAGAGCTTTTATTTTGTTAAAAGTTGGTTTTCGCAGCGACATGAGAAAAAATAACCTTTGGTTTATGGACGAACGTAAAGACCACACCCCCTAAGATCATCTTTTTTTACCGCATTCTATCTATTCCTGAGAAAACCTGGAGAATGGGCACTTTAAAAGAGCGTCTCTAAAATGTCACCCTGTGTGGAGTGAAATAAAACTGTCCATTTATCGACATAATACTACATTTTTCATAAATGACGACCCTGACATTTTAAGAAATATGCAAATGTTCCCTCCTTCAATGAAAAATGAAAGGGCCAGGAAATGAAAATGAGCAGCAGCTCTTGGGTCTTCACAGTAAATGTTTGCTGCAGTCTGCTGATGCGGTTAGTTTAGCTTTAGAGCCACAAGTTGGACTTCTTCATTTGTGCCTTTAACTTGTTGCTATAATTGTTGTTATGCACACAAACTCACAACCGCAAATGACTCATTGCAAAGGATTTGCATAAAGACGAGCTTTTGTACACTTTAAGACCACAACATTAGCTAAAAATGCTCAAGTCTGTCATGTGTGGGCAGCTGCATGCACTCAAGTCTGTAGATGAAACCACAAAAATGAACATTTTTGCTTGATGACGGATTCTTTACCAATTCTATGTTCACATATATTTTTCTAACTTAATAATTGCTAAGAAAAGCTTGATTTTTTGGTATTTTTGTTTAAATTTGTGATATTTTGGTGCAATAAAAGCTTAAAATACAACAAAAAATGGCTTTATGAAGTTTTCTAATGATAATAGATATCAACCTTTACTTTTACACCACCAAGAGGTATTTTTTTTTTAGTCTCAAGCAAAACGCCAGGTCCAGAGTGCTCTACTTAAAGTCCCCCAATGACATTTTAATTTTAAAACCGTTCCCAGTAATGTTTTAATTATAATTCTGCAGTTTTTAACCAAAATTCCACAACCTAAATGTCTTAAAAAGTTTTAGTTTTGGAAAATGTCGGATTTCTGTGGTCTCCAATCAACCATTCTTCAGTTTCTTGGATCATACACCCCAAAAAAAGTTTTATCATGTCTCACACTTTCTGACTCAGAAAAATTTAAATTGCAAGCAGTTTGGTTTGAGCCACCCACCATTAATTTTTTTCTTTTTTTGACATGTTCAAAATTCCACAGAAGAGAAAAAGTCACCAAAGTCTTGTAGAAAATCTGTGTTTCAGCAAATTAAATGTTTGGTCTTCAGTCACTGTCTCCAAAACAAGGATGATATGCAGTTTTCTTGCATATCTCCTGCTGTGAAAGCACCAGCTTACCTTCATCCATGTTTACCGTCCGCATTTGTCTTTTTCAGATCTGCTGTATTTCTGTCACTATCATCCCTCACTGTCTGATTTACCATCTTTCACCCATTTTTTTATCCACTAAACTACATGCTCAACGCCTGAATGCAGTTTCTGAATTCTTTGACTCATTCCTCATGTTCTACCCATTCAAAAGTCTCAATGTTGCGCTCTGGCAGGTTTTTTTTGTGTAGAATTGTCATCCAGGAGTGTATGTTTTGTGCTGCAGATGCAATAAGTTAAAGTTCTGTTGTGGTTCTCTTGCCTACACCACATTTTTAGAGTTGGACTCATCGTTTACGTAGATGTAGAGATGCTTGAGGAAAATCCGTAAGTTTCCTTCCATTTTCATTCCATTTTTCTTCATTTATTGTGCATGTTTAATGTCATTTCATCATGCCATCTTATGCTGAAGAACAAATCCTCCAGAAGAAAACTTTGTTGAGTAAAGCAGGATGACAGATGTTTGTGTTCTTTTTTTTTTTAAATTGGAAACTCACAGTGTAAGGGGTTTTCTAACAAGCTTTAATGGTTATTTTCCTGAAAACATACTTCAAAAGAGGATTCTCTTGGGCTTCTTTGAACTGGTCTCCTCTAGGAAGGAGTTTATGGAGTTCAAAAAGAAAAGAAAGGTTTCCATTTAATGTGGTTTCTCTAAAATCAAAACAGAATGGAAGTCATACAAAGAAACTGGAAACGAAAGCTTCTGTAAAACTTTTTTTGTGTGTGTGACTCTCATCTGTTCTTCCTTAACATGTTTATACTATCAGCATACTTCCAGCAGTCAGACCTATTGCTGTTTATTATTTCACGTTTCAGCAGAACACCAGTTTTTGACGAGTGTTTGGGGTCAGCGTCCTTTAGAAACGTCTTTTTTGTGGCCAAACGTCAACTGAAAGGAGGATGAAAAGCTTGAGAATCCAACACTTTCTGTTATTTAGATGAATTTGTTCATCTAACTTTATACTGTAGGTTTTCAAATGCTTACCATGAAATCTACAAAGTTTATATTTAAGATATAAAACATTAAAATATTACAATGCTATATACTGTCCCTCCAAATTTGTCACAAATGTAAAAAATAAATATGGTTTGCACAGCCTGATGTCTACATTAATATAAATGCAGGATTTTGAAGCATCAGCTTTTGCTCTCCAGTCATGTTTGCAGACTCATCACCAGGTTTTAAAACTTTACTCTGACAGGAAGGAGGAGGAAGCAAATCAAATAACAAAAATGCAATTATCATCCCGTGGAAATCTGCCTTTCCTCCTACATGGACTCATGCTGGGGCGTAATTCATTTTAAAAGAGCAACATTTATAACATTAAATCAGCTGTTATGGCTTTAACTATTTCTAATCAAAACACAGCAGCAGCAATGAGACTCCTAACTTTAGCCTTTCTCTGCTCTAGAAATTAGGAGGAAACTGGACTCCTAGTCTGAACATCTCCATGTTGAGGAACACACTGAGAGACACGGTGTGCAAAGCTCCATTAAAGATCTAAAGCCAATATTGCCTTGCAATTTGAGCTGGAAGCACAACATTCTTCTCACTGGATGAGCTGTCAAACAATGGACCCTTGAAGCTTTGTGATGCAACGGCAGAACAATAGCGCTCTTGTTTTGCAGAGATTGATTGTGGCAGGAATGCAAACGAGTCACTTCTACAAAGTCTGGTGGGGAGAGTGCCTCGAAGATTCCTGTCTGCATGCAGCAGCCTCTGTGAGACGCAGGCTCTCAGTCATTCAGGTCACAGTAATCCAGGGAAGCTGCTCTTCTTTTCTGAGTGCTTTACATCCCATCCAAAAAGGCTTTTCCAGTAGCTTTGCTCTGAAATTTTTTTGTTTCATTTTATTATTGATGTGGATGATTGAGGGCTGCTGCTGCAAGCGGCTCTGACATTGTTCACATAGAAGTCCCCGTTGCACCACAAAACTCCTGCAACATCCCTCCTCCACTGAATCTATTTAATCATTTAATGAATTATTTAGTCATCCCGTTCAAATCCAGACTGAGGAGTGGGAGCGACCTCTGTTTCTACACTTGTTTGACATGGAAAGTAACTATTAAAACATAACTGCTGAACTTCCATTAAAAATGGCTGCCTGAGAGCGCTCTCTCGGCAGACATATGGCCCATTTACAGCCACAGCTGCTGCTCTTATGAATTGCTTGAGCAATTTGATCTTTTAGCATTACAGAGAGTGAAAAAAAAACAAATAGGTTAATCCATCTGAATCATGCAAACAATCCTGAAAATTCTGCCTGAATCTGAGGTTGCAGAATAAATGTAACACAGTTCCCATCTGTTTGGTTTGATAAATGTGGCAAACTTTTTAAAGAGATTCTGGAACTGAAGCCTTCTCATTTTACTGGTTCTCACCTTTTGGGAAAGAGTTGATTCCATTGTATGCATGAGATCTGAGTATGACGTCAAACATAGAAAATGGTTTATAACTGGCTTCAATGATAATTCAGTCAATTTGGTCGACATTTTTGGCAATGTGGAGACCCCCATGCACGCTGGAGCCAGATGACATCAGTAGCAGTGATTGGTCCGAGTCAGTCTGGGTCTGAGCCACATAGTTCTATGTAGGGCTGGGTATCAATTATAATTTCTTGAATTGATTTGATTCCGATTTTTTCTGATTCTTCTATTCAATTTTAAGTTTACAAATGTATACACATTTGTTTAGAAAAACATTAAAAACCTATTATTTAATTTGAATATATTTATATGGATCTGATACAGTTCATATAGTGTAAAATGTATTAATGAAATAATGAGATTGTTAATATCATACAGTGTTACATGGATGCTAAAAGTAGAAGTTCTAACAAAAATGTTCAGATCATTAACATTGTAAACATTGTTCTGTTTCTCCTGGAGGGCGTTTCAGTTTGGCCACTAGGTGGCGATCGCACTATGGAAGTGCACTTTATTCAAGAAGAAGACAGTATGAGGGAAAAAACGAAGCTTTAGACCACAAATAGTTAATTTAAAAATTATTTCCTTAAAAGAGTTTGTAAAATGAATGCCTGTAAGTAAATAAAGATGTTCAGCAATGTATTTGTTTGGTCAACCGAGCGTTAGCATTAGCCGTCCTATGGGAAATTCTATGGAACATTAGCATCAAGCTAGCAGACTTTAGCATTATGTGCTAAATCGATCTATATCTTTTGTGAATCGATTATTGATCTATTCAGCTTAAATTGATTCAAATCGATTTTTTCAATCCAGTCCTAGTTCTATGGTAACCAACCTCACCAATCAGGAGTTAGCTTGATGGAAGTCGGGCAACACGGAATCTTCAAATCAAACATTTTGAACATTGGACATGGGGAACAGCAGCACCACCTATTTTTGAGGTGTCTGAATGGTCAGTTTATCAGTCTAATAACTTACCATAAGAAAAAAAAATCATCATTATAGTATATAGTACAATTTATAAACTGACCAATCAGATGCCTCAATAAAAGTGTGTGGTATCTGCTGGCCCCCTCCGCCAACATTCAAATGTGGCAAGTTCTCCATTCACTTTCAATCAGTAGGGGTGTGGCCTTTCGAAGAGCTCTCTCTTGATTGGCAAGAGTGGTTGCTATGGAAATGAGGACCACAACTCCGGACCAATTACCGTTTGGTTACTGATGACATGAGTTCCAACACGGTGGCGTCGAACATTCCATGTGCAGTTCTAATTTTCAGTCAATGTTTGGGATGGGGGGGGGGGGTGTCACTCAGTCCAGTTCTTTTATACTGTCAATGGTTGGTTCACTCTTTTGTTGGAGGAATATTTAGGAGTTCTGTTCAGCTGTGAAGGAAGGATGGTGTGTGAGAGTTTCTTTAAAAAAAAAAAAATCTTGGTGTCGAGCTAAATAAAAGTTGAGATCAAACCAGTTTCTTTTCTAGAGTTTACATTTTTTCTGAATCTTCTTTTCTGGAATTTGCTTCTCATTGTGTTTCTCTTCTCCATCTTCTGTAGGACCCGGGGAGGCATCCAGAGGAGCTGAACCCAGCCGAGTACATGAGCTACCAACGCGCCTGCAACACGGAGCCCCACCCCGAGTCCCAGCCTGCCCCCGCCTACCCTCCTGTGACCTTCCTGCCCCAGCACCCCTACGCTCAGCAGCCCTCCAACGAGCCCATGTACTCCAACACCAGCTTCCCCGCCCACGGCCCCCGAGCTCCCTTCACCTTCCCCAAAGAGCAATCCGTGTAGCTCCTCCAGAGGCGACCCGACGGCGCCACCAACGCTTCCTCTGCTGGTCCCTCCTTCCTCCTCCAGATCCCCCGCCGTCCCCCCTGTGATGTACGCCGTAGGACCCCAATCCCCGTGTGATGCTCGTCGCCACCAGTCTTGCCTTCACCCCTCACATGGCCACTCAGCCCGTCCGCCGCTTCCATCGCTCCCTCACCTCTTTTTGCTTCCTCGCCAGCCTTCCAACCGTGTACAGAAAAAGCCACTTTGTTCTTTTTTTCTTTCTTTCTTTTCCACCTTTTAGCGCTGCGTGCTTCTTTTGTTCGTGTTCTCTTTGTCTGTCAATCATATGCTTGCTTCTTTGAAAGTCATATACTGTACTGTACGTGTGATCTGGTGGAAAAAAAAAAAAAAAGCAAATGAAATGTCATGTAATTTGTAAAACTGACTATTAATCTACGATGACATGGACTACCCAGTTAATTACAGTCAATGACAGGCTGGTATGTGAAGTGTGAATTGGCAGGTTTTTTTTTTTCAACTGAATCCTTCATAACCCTTTACGATCGCTCCGCTATGACGACGTTCGGCTTTTTGTGGACTATTAGTGGAGAATGTCACCCTCATTAAAGCAGAAACAAAGGGCTGGAGATTCAGAAGTATCGACTTTCCACACGAGTACAAGAATCCATCCTGATTATTCAATTATTAGCTAGTTGCCAAAAATAAAACACATTTTCAGTCATTTGCTTCCAAACCAGCGTTTACATTGCAACATCCTCATTTGATGGGAAATAGGTCATTGGGCGCTGCGCTACACTTTTCCAGTTTACATTATCGCTTTAGCAAATGCTGTATTCTCCATATCTTCATGAATTAGCTTGAGTTTGTTGCAGAAACTCAGGTTCTGTGTGGATCCTTGTTTTCCTCAAAGCAGGTGTTAAAGGTGAAGACAATCACGTTTTTGAAAGAAAAAAGTTTTTTTTTTTTTTTTTTTTTTTATTTAAACAGGGAAAGGCTTTTCAAGGACAAGTCCGCATGTTTACTATATTTAAATGTTCTTTTGAGGGTATGATTTGTACTAATATAGCAAAAAGGTGTTGAGAAAAGGAGTGAAAAGAGAAGCTTGCAGTATTTTTTTAGAGAATGCTTAGCTGTAAAACAGTAGCACTTATTTTTAGAGTTCATGATACACTTTGTTGATTTCATACCATTCATAAGCTAACGTGCTTGACAAGCCAATTTCAGGATACTGCCTCCCACACACATGCCCTCCAGACACCGCAAATTTTCATAAACTGACCGTTTCTTTTATTGCCATGTCAGATGTTTGTATTGGAAAAAAAAAAAATATTAAAATCTCGTGTTTGTGCTTGATGTGAAAATTAAAATCCTTGCGATGTTGAAAGGTAACTTAGTGTTTACTCATAACGGTGGTGGTTTTTTGGGGGATAGGGGTTAAAAAAATAGTGTGAGACTCTCTCCTGTGCTCACCTTGTTGTCTTGCAATGGCTCGATGTGTGTGCTAGCATTTAGTTTCAGAAGTGGTCTCCGCTTTGAACCACTGAAGGAGTTTGTTATTGCTGTACCCACTGTATAGAGAAAAAAAGAAAACACTGAAACACATCTTTGTCTTTTTGTGACACATTTATTATTCATGGAATCCCTCCTTACCAGTATTTTTTATTTGTTATGATATCCGTGTTGAAGCGTTCACGGGATTTTCTTTTGAATGTCATTTTCTGTTTTTATCCTTTAACCTTTTTAGCTTGTTGTTTTTGTAAGAAGGAACTCTGTAGCTTTAATTTTTCATCTTTTTTTTACCACTTTCATTGATACAAACCCGCTGCACATTTGTTTTGATGACTGTTGTATGATACATGGAAGGACAGTTCCTGAGATGATTCGCCTCATGAGCTCCTCCCAAACTGAAGTAATGAAATGATGTGAAAACGTTGAACCTGAGTTTGATTTTTTCTTTTCAGGCTATGTTTGTTGTAATTAATAATGTGTCTGAAGTGTTGGAAAAATATGTCATGCAGTTTAACATTAAACTTCACGAACTATCTGTTTTTTTTTCTCTTCCTTTTACATCAAGTTACACAAACCCATTTTAAAAAGTAAGATTTTCTTTGTTGTCTTTCTCTGTGAAGTCCCGTGGAAACCATTTTAAATGAATGAACTAAAGCTCGGTAGTTTGTGACATTTAAAAAATATTTTAAATAATTTTCATTTGTTGAAAATGGAAACATTTTAATGTAGTAAAATTGCATCACTTTCGTTAATTGATCCAATATTTCATTTCTACAGACATCAACATCTCAGTATTCTCAATACTGTATCTTAAGACTGCAAAAAGACTGAAAACATTCTTAATTTCTGTCATGCAAGAAAAAAAATCTTATCAAGAGAGTTTTTCAATAGCAAAATAACCTTAGCTTAAGAAAATGTCTACATTTTCTTCTTAAAATAAGAATTCTCTTTAAAACTATTGAAAGATTCTTCCCTGCAGTTCATTATCACTCCACTAGGGGCAGTAGAATGGCTTTTCCTACTCATTTCAAAATGGCTGCCTCCGTGAAATCTTAAAACCACTTGGCAGGAAAAGTTTAGCTAAATTTCTCAACTTCATGGTGAGAATAACTCATTTCTTTGTTATTCATTTTTAATGACTATTTCCTATATTGAATTAACGCAAGATTTGTTGACAATTAAACCTTTATTGTACATTTAAACCATGTAAGAAATGTGTGGATCAAATTGGAGACGGCGGGTAAATAAGGTACTTCGCTTGAATAGAAATGTTAGTGTTTTTGAATCTCTAGCTTACATTGATGTGAGCAAAAACTTAGCTAATTACCAAATATATCATAATTGATTCTGTCACATAAACATTTTTTTTTGCTATTTTTGCTATTATGGATTTCATCAAAAGGCTTAAAAAGCATCTTTATTACAAATAACATTATAGAATTTTCTATCAATTCGTCAAATTACGAGAAGCACAGTTTCACTTGGTGGTCAAACTAGCTGTGTTTCCATTAGACATATGAACAACCTTTCTGAAATTCTAGAAATGTTGAAAAAGTTAAATTCTGTAATTACACAGTGTGATGCAGTGGGACCTCTTGTGGTGCAGCTTAAGTTAGCCGTGTGACTCATTTAATTTTTAAAAAGTGTTTTCATTGCAGAAACATGTAATCAAAAACCTAAAAAAACACCTTCTTCAAGCACAACTTTTTTTGATAAATGTTTTTTTTTTTAATTGACATGTTTCCATTTGGCAAATTTATCATTACAAATCCAATTTGTGCAAATTCATAGTCAATGGGAACACAGCTAGTGTCTCCTTGTTCATTCTTCCCTCTTAAATCTCATCTGTATCAAATTCTAGTGGGAGTGGATCAGAACCTGACAGTGACCAGGATCCACCTGATCACCACAGTGTGAATTATTTACAGTGACATTTTTTATTTGTCATGTTGCTGAAGAAAAAGAAACAAAGAACTTTGAGAAGATAAGAGATAAGATTAACTTTATTGATCCCGCTGTGAGGAAATTCAATTGTTACAAACCTCTGGAGATCAGGCATTAATGTGCAAAGAAAGGAAAAGAGAAAAGTGCAAAAGAAAGTGAAGGAAAATAAAAATATAGAATTATTAAAAAATGTCGTTAACACTTTAAAATAAGATTTCTTAACAAGCTTTATTATCACATTAACAAACATTATTGATGTGTTTATAGGATGATAGTAACACATTTATTAGCACTACAAACCTCATCTGGCCTATTCTTGGTAAGATTCATTATAAAGTGAAAACATATTCTACAAAGGCCATATAATAAACAGCTTACAAACTTAACAAATATATTTATTATCTTTGTCAACGTTATATGGAGTGTTTTGCAGCACCTGAAGTGTTTCCAAAATCTCTCATTATATGTTCAGAAAGAAGATTAAAGGAAAAAAAAAATAATGTATGCAAACGTGGTTTTATATTTTTTTACTGTCAGATTTATTGTGATTTTTGCAGGAAAAATTGCACAATTAAAAAAAAATCATGAGTAGTTAAAATAATAAATACATAAACAATTGTTTTATATCTTTTGAATTTGTTGGTCTGTCCTAAGATGCAAAAAAGTACATTTTGGTCTTCTTTCTGGACTAAAAATACATGTAAACAGATACATCTCAATAAAGTTTAGCCTGAAGTGCAAAAGGAGTTTTTACAAATAAACCCCTTCTGTCCAAAGCTACAAACCCCCTATTGTAACAGTAAAGTCTGTCTAATACAAGACACCCTATATTATCTGTTTGTTAAGCTCCTGGACAATAAGTTAAAAAAAAAACTGTATGTGGACTAGGGCTGGGAATCACTG
>NC_050524.1:5933253-5938304 GCF_002922805.2 Oryzias melastigma | reverse complement strand
TATTTTGGCACACCCCTAATGTGGACACAACTGTTGTAGTCTGTAGTAATAAGGAAGTCACGCTAGAACAGCTTGATTAAACTAATTCTTAATGTTAATTTCACTTGACTTCCTTTTTTTCTACAAAAAGAAGCAAAAAACATAACTTGACATTCATTTTAAACTCCCTACAAGTCCCCCGAGTTCAGAAAAAGTTGTCATGTCAATTTTTGTAGTGGATTGAAAGTGTCAACAACACACACTGCAGCTCTGCGACACACACAGGAAACTGAGACACCCTGGAATGCAAACGCAGGTTTGAATTTGTTGCCACTTTCACACGCATCTTTAACATTTTAGAACTGACTGAGATGTGACAGCTTTAGATCACTGCAGACACAAAATAACCACAGAAATGTGCACACAGGAGTCTGGCTCTGGCTTGTGTCCACATTCACATTTAAGGAATTCATGATAGATTTGATTAAAAAATTCCTCAAAAAAATAACTTTTTACTCAAATATAAACCAAAAAGGTCTCATTTTGATCTCAGTTGAACATGTTTTGTGTTTGTTTACAGATTTGGGATCAAATTTTACCAAACAACATGTTATGTAATAAAATTGGTGATATTCTTTCACCACTTGAGGACGATGATGGTGCTGCTGAATGTGGTCAAATATCACACTTGCGCTACTTGAACAGCTAATTTTCTTATTACTGAGGGACAGGTTAATTTGAGTGGTTTCTTTGGAGACATGCAAGAACTCATCCAGAAAGACCACTTGATTGGATTGGGTGAAGTCTAGTGGAACAAATCATTAATGTCACTTTTATGTAAGGTGTCGCTTTTTTCTTTTTTCTTTTTTTTTTAATTTCCGCTGCTTTAATTAGCTTCATCTGGTTTAAACCAATGCGAAGGAACGTGTCAGAAGCTCAATCTGTTGTGATATCAACTTCAAGATGTTGAAGATGAGCTTGCATGTTGACTGATGATCTACTGGGTCTAATATTTAATAGCACTCTTTTCAAGACCTTTAGGCGCAGCTGGGTTGAAATAATTTACAGGAGTAATAAATGCTCTCAGTTTCAGGAACAAGCATTTGGTAAAGAGGCAATCTGATAAAAAATGAACACAAACAAGCTTCGGGAGTTTCATCATTTCTGTGAGAACTGCATCCCTGCTTCACAGGAATACGTGGAATAAGCTCAACCTAATTTATTGCCATAACATAACCAATGAAAGGCCCCTAAATTGCTAAATGGAACATGGCCTCCTAACACACTCTGGGGAATTGCATTTCTATTGCTTTGGTCCTATCTGTCCTCTACGGACCTGGAGGGTCTCCCTGGTCAAAGCTCCTGTCTGACTAACCTTAAGTTTTATGGATCTGGGTGTTCCACATCATAAAAATCTGGAGCAAAGTTGCTTTGAGGAGACAGACCTGGACCAAAAACGTAGCACAGTGGAGTGTAAGTCACAGAGTTTCACTCTGTCTGTGTGGACATGCCGTATTAATGGGTTTTTCCATGGCCACAGTTTTCTCCATTGAACGAATGACAGACACCTAAATGGATTGTTTTTTTAACTGATGTAAGTGAAGAGTTTAATGCTCTGCACAACAAGTGTGAACTTTAGCAGCACAAAGGTTTTTACAAGCTGCTACTCTTGTACTGGGGAGATACTCAAATAATTGTTGCTCTAGAACTGGGGTGCACAAACTACAGTCCAAGGGTCATAAACCATTTAATCTAGACCACCAAACTCAAATAAATCGTATTAATAATCCATTATAAAGTTTTACTTTCCCTATAATTCTGGTATCTACTTTTAGATTGTGCACAACAAACACACTGACCTTTGTGTGGGCACTTCTCTCAGTTTGCATTTTTCTCATTAGTCCCAGAGGGACATCAACCCATTGGTCCAACTGGCACTAAAATAAGAACAAAAGTCTAAATTTTTTAAATAAAAACTCGAAAATGCTCTATTTTTATATTCATTTTCAGTCAAAATTAAGGCACATTTTGTCCAGATTTCATGTTATTTCTTATATGAGGTGGATAATCAAAAACACTCCACGGATCTGCTTTTGGTTTGGCATTTCTGTCATATTTTAGAACCTTTTGTGGCCGATGTGTCGAAAAGTTTGCCCACCCCTGTTCTAGAATGATTTCTTTAATCTTTAAATTCAACCCCATAAGTCTTTGCCAGAGTTTGGGTTGTGAATGTGGACCGGACCAGTACACTAACCCCAATCTGGTACCAGTACCCTAACCTGGTACAAATAATAGTTGTATTATTATACCCTTACCCGGTACTGGTTCCATGTCTGGTAACATGTCCCGAGGGTTGGGAACCCAAGAGACAGCTTGTCAAAAAATGACAAGTTAAGGACACCCAAAACGTCAAAAAGTGACGCGGAGGGGCCTGAAACATACGTCTATATATAACAAGTTGGGTGTAAAAATATGTAGCCTGAGGTTATGATGTATATGGAGGACAACCATTAATCCCTGACCCAATGATCTAAAAGCACCAGGAGGTTTGTGTGAGGATTCTGCTTTTGGATTTTTTAGATGTCTGTTATGTTCTGTTTTCCTTGTCATTCTGACCAGGTTAAGGTTCATCATCCAAAGCTGTCTTTATTTAATTAATTCCCCTCAGTGTCTGGTTTTCAGTTTGTCATTGTCAGGTCATCTGCTTTGTTACCCTCTTCTTTCTCAAAGTTTTTTTTTTGTCATGTTCTGGTTAATTTATTAAAGGTTTAAGTTTCTGCCACAATGGCCTTCTGCATATTTGGACCTACACCACCAGTTCTTGACAGTTTGTAGAATGACGGATCATTGGGTTTCTGCTCCTCCAAAGCATTGGTATCAAGCTGCAGTCCTCAACGGTTGGTGTGCTGCCTCTTTTCTAGCTAACATCAAGTTTGATTTTTGGCAATCATCGTTCCTTTGTTTTAGAGAACTCTCAGGACCAGGTGTGTGAAGAAATCTCAGTACCAACCAAAGGGATGTTCGGCTTCTTGTCAGGAAGGTGCTCCTATGAGTTGGAAGGCATCCTGGGAAGATGTTCAAACCACCTGAGATGGCTTCTCCTGATCAGTAACTGCTGTAACTTTACCCCGAGAGTTTCCTGGAGTTTCCCAACTCCAACAGAAACATCAATCGACCACTAAATGGGAAAACTTTTCTAAGTGAGCTCTCTCTTCCCACAATGGACCAGTACAGACCTGGTGAAAGCAGAGTGATCATTGATCCGTTAAACTGAAGTCTGGCTTATACTTTATGAGAGGTAAGACGCTTTGTCTGGAGCACAGTTTCTTCTCACGCTCAATACTTCATGAGCGATTCAGTTTGCAGCAACGTCTCATTCAAAATGCAGAGACAGCATCAAGTAACAGTGGAAACAACTGGTTTTGTGTGGAATTGAAATGGTCGATTCCGTTAGTTTACTTCTTTGATAAGAGATTCCAAAAGAATGGATGAAAACTGTCAACAAATGATGTCAAGAACTTCTGGATTCCTGTCAACCATTTAGAGTGTAGTATGCCCCCCGCAATCCATTCCTTTGTAAAGATGTTTAACTGGCGGCCGTGGTGCAGCGGTAGGGTGGTCGACTCCTGATCGGAAGCGAGCGGGTTCGACTCCCGCCTTGCCCGCCCATGTGTCGAAGTGTCCTTGGGCAAGACATTGGACCCTGAATTGCCTCTGGTGGGAGGTTGGCGGCAGTGTTTGACAGCGGAGCCACCACCAGTGTATGAATTGGTCTGTGACTGTGAAGCCCTTTGGGCCCTCGAAGGAAGGTAGAAAGCGCTATACAAGTATACACCATTTACCATTTAATCATACAAAGGTTAGCAGAGGTGATGTGTCAAAAGACAAATGGTAAATAACTTGTGGTATAGCTTGTAACTCATGAACCACCCTTAACTCTTCATTCAATTCATTCTTGTAAACAAGGATACAAATATCTATACTTTTTTATTTTGGCCAATGTGTCCACCAAATGGAGTTTTCCATCATTCACTTAAGCTTAAAATTAAAATCTCAGACTTGGAGGTGTGGATTCTTATTCCTGCAGCTTCACAATTTAAGCCCTATGAAACGTTCACACCAGACAGGGGTTTGGTAGTGATGTATGGTCCTGTTTAAAACACCGAAGTGTCAATTGTTTGAAATTTGATTATGAAGGAGAAATAATAATTACGTTTTGTGTCCAAGTGGGATCATACGACACCAAGTCTTTCATGTATCGGGATAGAGGCGTGAAAGACAAAGTCTGAAACAGGACTCGATATTTGCACCATGTCGACATTGTGCACTGAGCCTAACTGTAAATACTTTAGGGCTGTAGGGAAAAAATTGTTCTGTGAAATATTGTGATACGTCATTTGATGATTTTAAAATGCTTCCAATACAATATTCAATTATTTATTTCTACTTTTATTATTTACTTTTATTTTTCACTTAAACTAAAGACCAATAGTTAACAGCACTCCACACTGTGCCCTACAAGCTCAATGGGAGGTGTAAACTTAATTCCACCGTGGGTGGGGTTCCTAAACTTTGAGCCAATGGTGAATATTCTCTTTAAAAACAAATATTTCTTAATTTACCCAAAATAAAAGCATCATGAATTTGCTTGTGTAAAAGCAATGGATACAATTGCAATACTTAACACTCTGATCATTAAATACAAAGTATTTTACAATTGTATTCATGTAAAAAGGTTTTAGTATTCCGACAAAGTTTTATTAGTCAGATTATGTAAAAAAAAGTGAAATATTTTCTCTCGTTGTGTCTTGGCATATGTAATGTATCATGACGTGTATCGCGTTTTATGTAGGCCATCATCAACATTAAAAAAATAAAAAAAATCCTTCATTTTGTTGTTGGTAACATGCTGGCTCTAGGAGGATGTCATGAAGTGGGCGGCACCCTCAGAGAGCGAAAGACGGACCCTCAGAGATCAAGTCGTTGTACTTCCAGGTATGAAAACATTTAACAGAAATAACTCATATTTAACAAATAATTATTTTTTTAGTGTTCCAAGGGTAACATGTGAT
>NC_050524.1:5919111-5932682 GCF_002922805.2 Oryzias melastigma | reverse complement strand
ACCAAAACACCAACAAGATCTCACCAGAACCATCTTGAGTTAATCGTTTAGTCATTTTTGTCACCCGATCTGCAATAACTACAAGCTCAATGGGAGGTGTAAACTTAATTTTAACGTGGGTGGGGTACCAAATCTTCAATGTTGAATATTCTCTTTAAAAACAAATGTTTCTTAATTTACCCAAAAGAAAAGCATCATGAATTTGCTTGGGTAAAAGTAATAGATACAGTTGCAGTACTTAACACTCTGATCATTGAATACAAAGTATTTTACAATTTTATTCATGTAAAAGGGTTTTAGTATTCAGACAAAGTTATTTTAGTCAGATTATGTAAAAAAAAGTGAAATATTTTCTCTGGTTGTGTCTTGGCATATGTAATTTATCATGACGTGTCTCGCGTTTTATGTAGGCCACCATCAATATTAAAAAATTTAAAAAATCCTTCATTTTGTTGTTGGTGACTCTAGGAGGACGTCATGAAGTGGGCGGCACCCTCAGAGATCGAGTCGTTGTACTTCCAGGTATGAAAACATTTAACAGAAATAACTCATATTCAACAAATAATTAAGTTTTTTAGTGTTCCAAGGGTAACATGTGATCATTTACATGGATATTCTGAAAGACTTAAGAAAATCATTGTATGTTCCCTTGTTTCTGGAAATGACTCATTTACTTGGTTCAAATAAGGTTTGATTCTCAGGAGCGACTATTCAGTTCAGCACGATGGTAATTAACTCGTTTTTCATCAAAAACACTGTCAAAACAGCGAACCAAGAGCTTCCAACATTTTCTGTCACCACTGACTGGATGTGCAGACATAGTGAATCATAAAGCACAAATACTGTATAACCACAGCAGCAAACATGCGTAGGAGTTTCTATTAGAGCATGTGCTTCCACTTCCAAAGGCTCCACAGACTTTGATGTGTAAAATCACAGGAGTTCTGTTTGGTCAGGTACGAGGCGACTGAAGAGTAAAAACAATAAAAAGCAGGGCTCTCAAGTGGTCACAGGCTTCAGAAGCTCCGTTTGCTCAATCATCAGTTACGGACAACACAGCAGTCACCTCGCGGTGAGTCAACAGCTTCCACGACTCAACGGTTAAACACAGACATGATCACATAGAGCTATAGAATATTCCGTGGTTCTGTTTAGCACAACAAACGCGTCTCGGCTTCCTTCTGTATGTTTGAAAATGGATGAGCTCTCTGGTTACCACACAATGTGGCATCGCTACAAGTGCAATAAAGCCTGAGAGTGCTTCATGTGAGACGTTGGCACACCTGCAATCCGTCTGTCACCAGTCGTGCTGCCGAGCTCCAGGCATCAAAGGTGTAAGCAGGATTCTTTGTTCCACGCAAAATCAAAGACAGGATGAACCAAAACACCCAAGAAAAAAAATATATTTTTCTAAAAGAATAAGCATACATCACCTCGTTTGTTTTTATTAAATTCTCCTATGGAAGGGATGTAAACTCAATCACACAGGGGGTCAAAATCCAAAACACCCCTTTGGTCGCAGGCTGAACAGGATAAACATTTACTGAACACTCTAAAACGAAATTATTAAAACCTTAAAAATGTAACTTTTTAACATAATTATGAACTTGATATGTAGACAATGTGATAATGCTAGTTTGAATGCTGTAAGCGGAATTTGGCCACAAAAGATACTAGTGCTGATAGCTGAAGAGACTGAAATAGTAGCTGAAAATGCTGAAGTTAATAGCTAAAAACGCAGAAGCTAATAGTAGCTAAAATTTTAACTAAATGCCAAATTAGCCTAAAATGCAAAAAAATTAGGTTAGCCAAAACAGCTTCCATGTAGCTGAAAAAATAATGAAACTTCAAAATATCCTAAAAAACTGAAAAAAGCCTTAATTAGCCAAAACAGCTAATATGTAACTGAAATATTAGCTAAATTCCAAGGTAGCCTAAAAAAATCTTAGTAAATACCAAAATAGTCCAAAAAGCTAACACAATGCTCATTTTAAAATCTTTAAAACCGTAACTTTGTAACATAATTATGAATAATAAAACAGGAAGGAATATTATTCCAGAATAAACCAACTTAAACTTTGAAAACCTTTCAAAATTTACTCTCCATAAATATATATTTTGTCAAAACTAAACATAAGCACAAGATAACATTCATGACAATAAAATAAAATTATCTGGAGGGCTGGATCCGGCCCTGGGGCCTTGAAACGTGTCCTTTAGGCAACAAATTTTCAACATTTTTGGCCCCTTAAATTAAACTGATACCTTCTGTGCCTGTATACCCAGCATCTACACAGCAGGAATGTGTGGTGCTCCTCACCCCAGCAGTCTAACTTAATTCGCCTCTTGTGCATACGAGGCGCTGGCAGTGGCTCAGATGGGCTCGGCGCTCATATTTTCTCATCAGTGCTGTTTTAATATTGTGTTAAGCTTGTTGGGATGCAAAGAAAAGAAACCGAACACATAAATAAAACTGACTGATCCGCTAGCTTCCACCGATGAAAACAAACTCCGTGTGACACGCCTCTGCGAATGGAAATCAGCTTTTTCCTCACCACCAATCACACTCACAACAAACTATAAGGCATTTTTATCCTATTCTTGTTTTGTGTTTTATATTAAATTTACAGAGGTGTTGTTGATACCGGAATTTTCCATATTTACCGTTTTTGTAAAGTTGGTTAAATGTGACAAATAGAAAGCAGATGGGGAAAATTCAACGAAAAAAAAGATCTACCTTGAAGTGGAACAACAGAAATTTATGTCTTTGATATGGTCGTCTTATTTTGTAAATGGTGAATACTTGTATAGTGCTTTTCTACCTTCCGTGAAGGTCCAAAGTGCTTTACACGTTCACCCATTCATGGTGGCTCCACTGTCAAACAATGGTGCCAAAGCGGGGATCAGTGTCTTGTCCGAGGACACTTCAACATATAGGAAGGCAAGGCGGGAATCAGAAGTTGAAAGGATGTCAGAATGATAGATAATGCTTTATTGGATATTTGCTGCCTCAAGCCAATCAAGATTAGAGAAAATGCTCACAGGAACAGCTCAGTTAAGAATTTACGGTTTTGACATCATTGTGTTTTGGATCAAACTTCTTCTTTTTAATATACATTTGTTTGGGGTTTTGTTACTTTCAGTAATTCTTAGATCAATCAGAGTGACCAAACAGTGGAAACTGAGATAGATTTAGGAGGTGGAAGCAAAGTATGATGGGTATAAGTGGAAAACTACTACAGTCTTTAACAGTGGAACAGTGTCTTGCTCAAAAGCACTTTGTAACATGAGGGGAACTCTGGCCAAACCACCCAACATGCATTGAGACAGCCTCAATAAAACAGAGCCACGTCACTGTTCTATCAGGTTTTTCTAAAGTATAATTTAAAATCCTTCATTCAATATGAGTGTGTGTAATGCATTTCTGTGCTGATATCCTTGATAATCACATAGAGATTACATTACACGGATCGTGGCTCCAGAACCGTCCTCCTTTGAGTATTTCCAGTCTTCCAAAAGGGACTAAAAATCCGGTGACAGCATTTTTGAACAGGCCACTTCTTATTAGAACTGCTTCATGCCTGATTGGTTTGCCACATAGTGGGTATTTCTCTTTAATTATTGTCTCTTAATTACTTAATTACATGCGTTTTAGAGCACACGGCAGCTTTTGGTGGTAAGTAGAAAATGGTTATTGTTTGAATTATCTCATCTAATGAGAAAATCAGTTTGCATATGTGGACCAAAATGAAGAGACATGCGCGCTAATGAATGTGTTAATACGACTAGATGTGGACGGTGTGTTGTTGCTTTGTTTGGAGGTTTTATTCTTCACACATCAAACCGACACTGAAGATGCTTTAAGATTTTGCAGAAACATGAATATTTTGATACACCTGTTGTTTCTTGACTTGAATTTTTTTCATTTTGAACTTAATTTATTTAATCGTCCACACTGGGAATTGTAGTTGTAACCACTGCAGCAGGATTATCCGTGTGTTGAAACTGGTTTTTGTTTGACTTTGTCGGATTTGTTTGGGGTCAATGATGTTTCCAGAGCTTAAGAGTCAATTTTTCCCTTTAGCTCTACGTTTTAATCAGTATAAATAAAGATCAGCTGCAGTCTGCAATTTGAAGGTTTACTTTTGTCTGTTGTTTTTTGACATTTTATTTAATATCTATTAAGCAAGGTTTATCATCAGTCATTTTCAGTCTTGTATTAAAATAGATTTAACTTAGTTTTTTAATTCTCTAGTGATTTGTTTAATGTTGAGAAAAATCCTTGTGCTCTTTGTTGTTTGCCAGAGCTAAAAATCAGATTATTATTATTTTTTTGTAAAAACGTAAGGATCAAGTGCATGTTTGGGTTGTGGGCGTGTTCTTTTTGCTGGTTTCTCTGTCAGTCTCACCAGGTTTAGATTTCCAATCACCCTCAGCTGTCTTGATTTATGTTAATGATTCTCACGGTATTCAAAAGTCTCAGGATTTGTGCTTTTTTTTTGCCATGTTAACATTTATTTATTAAATCTTTTTGCCACCAGCTTTGTGTCTTGCACAAAAGATGAGTGTGGATTCAAATGTAGGCTAGTTTAAAAAAAACAATTCACAGACTGATCCAATTTAACGACAAATTCCTGTTTTAGAACTATTTAGGACAAAATGATGGTCTTGAAAAATGCCCATTAGCCAGGATGAGAGAATAATTTTCTAAAATTACATTCTGGGTCAATGAAGTTCACATAACATAGGAGTAATTTTCCATTTTTCACCTAAAAGCTGGAAGTTGAAGTCAGTACAAATGAGGATCAGCTGTGGCCTTCAGTTCAGACACTCAGGACTATAATTGAAGGTATTTCTGCTGGACTGTCATTAAGTGCTGCCTCTTAGGACTCCCATTCACAAGCGTAGCTGCAGGCATGAGGGTGGCAGGAAATGAATGTCCCATAAGTTTCTGATCATTTACCCATCGTCACCAGGATTTTCAGTGACAGGAGAGGGGAGGAAAATTGCTTTAACAGAAAAGCCAGAGAAACTAATTTATGTGAGATCAAAAGCATGAAAGAGCACTTCTGTGCGGCGATGATAAGCCTTCAAGGCCTCCGCCAGCGCCTCGGGACGGCTCTCAGGTCTGCCTGTGCGGACACCTTCTCCGGCCACCTGTGTCCATCACCGTCCAAGACACAAGCCACGGGGACGCTTTAACAGGAATGCCAGACCAGCTGATAAATGGAGAGCAATAGCGAGGAAGCAGATAAACAAAACGTGGCGAGAGATAAGGTGATGGGAAAGGTGCCGCACGCCGTCGCGCTGAAGCCGTTTTCATGCATTACTCTTCAGAGGATTGACGCATGTGCGAGCGGGCAACCAACAGTTATTATTTTTGAAGCATAAAGGTATTTAATGACCTCCATAATCAATTTCCACCTGAAGCGATTTACATTTTCTGTATTTTTTCTGGGTGCTTTATCACATTGCTGCATATTTCCCCTCTTGACAGTCACACTGTGTTTGCACTGCCAACCCTGTTTTTCTTCTTGCAATGGCTGATCCAGTATTTATGATTAAAATGCAGCAAAGAGGGAGAAAACAGACAATTTGAACCAAATATTTGTCATTTTCCTCCATGTGGTCTAAGCAAATGAAATGTGACTTAAGTTTAAAAGAGAAGTCCAATTCTAGGGGGGTATCTGGGTTTTTTTTTCATGCAATTTCGTCCACGTTGCCGGATCAACTTCTGGCATTTAGAGCGGAGAGGAGTGAAGGCAGCACCCAGATCAAATGAAACTGTCTCTTTAAATCCGTCTGTTCTTGTGCGGCTCATCTCTTTTTCCACAGGACTCTAAAGCCCAATCTGAGCCACCCCGAGCTAACTCCGCAGGAGCGCTGGCTCCCGCTGACGACGGCACAAAACGCTTTCATCACAGCTAAACTCTGATGCCTCCATTTGAAGGTGACATGAAAAAGCATTCATTGGAAATTGGCAAAAAAAAAATAATAATTAATATAAGGTGCTTATTAAAGAGCAGAAATGAAGCCCGGGTTTCTGTTTTGGTCTCTTGTTGACTAATGAGACCGCTAAGTCTGCTGTAACTTTTTGATGTAACCCCATCAGTAGGTTTCATCCATTAGAATTCATACGTGTAGTGGTAGATTATACTGTCAGACTATATGAGGGATTTGCACAAGTAACAGTTTCAACCGCTGACTTATATGAGAACTGGACTGGGTAACACCTTCACTCTCTGGTTCCAAACAGGAAGTGCCCACTAGCTCCAAGAAGCCAACTCCCATAACCACCATTTTAAAAATTATTTATTCCTAGTAGTTTCTATATTATGATCACCTTGAATTGGCCAGTTGTGACCCGTCTCTTATTGACCAATATCCACTGGCTCTAATGGGTGTTATGTTAGATGGTGGACTCTAATACTGGTTGGGCTCCTTTAAGATCTTCCCATCTGCAGGTTGTGCTGATGGGTGTCTGTGGTGTTTGTGTTGTGAGCCAATGTAGCGATGGCCAAGAAACGCTAATTCGATTTAGCCTCAAAACTTTGTGCGGTGGCATATGTCAAAGAACATTCTGGTGAGGAATCTGCTCCACATTTTGGGGTGGAGCCTAAATGGATCTGAGAACGGCTCGAGCAGACGGGTGATGTGGAGAGGAAATGTACAAAACCAGTGCTAATCATAACATGTTACAATGTTCTTTAACCTTTATTTTACTGGGAAAACCCATTAAAACTCTTTCAAAGGAGACCTGTTATATTGTTTTAATAAATCCTAAAATGTTCATCTGGTGTTGTCTGCATTTTGTGATAAAATTTAATTGCAAAATGAACCTATTACGATCACCATTCTGAGTGGAGAATGGAGTAAAATCCCTTTTAAATGCCTGGCCAGCTAACAAATTATTTGAAAAAAAAAGGCTACTAAAGGCAGATGTTGTTTTAAGCCAAAAATAAAAGAAAACCTGTATCAAATTCTAGGACATTGTTTCTGCAGAGCAGCATAGTTGAGTCTGTTGGTGGAGTAAGCCTGCCCCCCCTCCCTGTCTCCCATCTGTTTACACACTCTCTTTTGTGATGCCAGAAAACCTTTTTTTAAGCATTTTTTTGTCTGCTCCAGAATCACAATGATTTGGATCGAGTAATATTTGGAAACACAATTTAAAGCTTCATTTTCAGTATATTTCCATTATCATTAAATTTTAATGATACTTTGGTCAGTTTGAAACTTGAAAACTCAGATGTCTCAACAAAAGTGTGGTCTTAAGTTCAAAATGTTTTGACATTTTTCATGTATTCTGCTTTCAAGGCCCAATCCGAATTCTTCACTTCTCCCTATCCTTCCATTTGTTGGGGCATTTGTAGTGGAAGTGGCATCAGAAATGGTGTTTTTAAGGGCTAACCCTCCAAGCAGAGGGATACAGAGCCCTCCGTCACGACGGGATTCTGCATTGCACTGTGCCACGGAGGAGAAGCGCTTTTCTTCATATGGGTTTCTTCTGAAGCACAGAAGTTTACATTTAAATGTAAGTAATGACTTCTAGTATTAGTGTAATTTTAAGAGTTATAAAACTTCTGTTTTGTATATACAAGCCCTGGAAGCTCCAAGCTAGCGTAGTTGACGAACAACTATTGATGACATCATCAAGTGGAAGTGACGTCCAAATTCGGAGACACTATTCATCCATAACCGTTTGGAGGTATAAAAGTAGGGATAAGGTGAGGGGAACAATTCTGATTGGGCAAAAGTGTTAGGGTGTGACTTCCTACAAGCTATCTTCTGATTGCCATAGAAACCAACCGACCAATCCCTGCTTACTGGCTCCAAATCATGGAAAATGGTGACAGAAATTGACTTAGAGGCGTGTTTAAGTAATTTTCTATGGATGACGTCACTCACTCAATCCAGTTCTCATATACAGTTAATTACTTATTTTATTTTATTTTTTTAAATGTATTTTTCATTCTGTGAGTTGAACAGAGCCGGTGGCAGAAATGGAAACCTCTCTGAACGTAAAGCGAATGAAAAGCTGCTTCGCCCCAATCGACAAAAGTCAAGGAAAAAGCTGCTGTCGCACCAGAGCTGTGTTTCAATTAACTTATCTGAGACCCAGTGACACGCGCTCATGAAAGCCCGGACTGTATCATTAGAATTAATAAAACTACTATTATCTGGCTGCAGATAATTACAAATACAAAAATCCTTTCATGGAGCAATTCTCTCTATAAGCCCTATTTAGTTCCTTAATACTGTTTCATATCAATTTCATTTCTCTCTCATTTAGCCACACCGCAAAGGCTTTTCAATCAGTCAATGAGCCCCCCCACATTGAGAGAAGGAATGTGATCCACAACCAGAGTTAACCTGCAGTTTAACCCGATGCTTGACCGCGCCGTCGACCTCCGATTTGGGATGAAATTCCAGGTGCGGGACAAAGCGCCTCTCACCGGCTCTGCTCTCTAAACTGCACAAGTGGAGCTTGACGTCGGGGAGGAGGCTGCGGCCTCGCGTCTGGCTCAGTGGCCACTCTGGTGTTTGCTTTTTCCACAGAGGAGTCAATGAGAGGAGTGACAGCAGCTAGATGACAGGCTGTCAAACACGACGGCCGAATGAAGATGAAGTTCAAACCTCAAATGAGCAAGACGTGTCGCTCCGCTCAAAAAATGTTCTGTTTAGGTTCAATCAGATTATTCATTGTGAGTTGTGTGTGGTAGACTCACTCATGCTTTTTTGTTTTTTTTTTTTCGAATAAAAAAGCTATTTTCTGCATGGCAACAGTAAAGTTGGGGGGTTGGAGGTGTTCAAAGTGACAGGTATTTCCTTAGCATTCATGAATTCACCAGCAATCATTGCATCAGAAAGTTCTCTGCCACCAGCTTTTCCTTCAAACTTGGACCCACAGCTTCCAGCTGGATCTTTTGAATAGAAAACACGCTGCAACAAACTTTAACTTATTTTACCTAATTAAAGATTTTTCAACAACTTGGCAAGTAGAGCAAACAACCATATAAAACACAACTTTGACATACTTTTGTATTTTTAGCTCCCAGACTGCAGTCTTACTTATAATTTTGAAAATAGGTAACATAAAATTGAGTAATTTTGCATGAACACTGTTATCATTTTCATAGAATAGAAAATATTTATTTCTATAGCACTTTTCCCAGGAAGAATCACAAAGTGCCTTACAATACACTACATAGTTTTTTCAGTAGTTAGGGATTAGGGTTGGAATTCAGACATAGACCTTGTCAATCAAATAGGACCTGAGACCACCTTCTTTTATTGAGGCATCTGATTGATTAGTTTAAAGAAAGAAATATCTTGAAAAATAAGGAAGATTACCAAAAAACGTGTCTAAAAAAAGGGTAAAATAGTTATTCAGACAAACATAATGACTCGAGTAATAGCTGTTGATTTTCCATTAAAAAGTCTATTTGATTTCAGCTTCTTGGAACCAACAGATACTCAGGGGTCACTCAGTCCAGTTATCATTTACAGTCGGTGGCTGATACACAACACATTACTGTTAATTGAGTAAATGATCAAGTATTTTTGTTGTTTCTTTCCTGTCACTGGCAACGACTCCAGTATTTTTGGGCTCAGGGCAAAGAGGTAGAACCAACACCCAACAGTTACTGGAGCAATAATACATCTGTAGATTCAAAAGGTCCAGTTTCTGAGCTCAAATACTTTGATCTTTCAGGAAGTGTCTTCTTCAGTGGAATCAAGATTTATTTTTTTTTTAATTTGAAGAAGCCATTTAATGTAACAACGTGTTGAAGTACCTACCATTTCACTATGGAAAGTACCACACTGTACATGCATTTGGTTCGGCAGCTGTACAGTAACACAGAGTAAAGCTCTCCACCAGGTCATCAATGCCGCCCAAAAGATTGTTGGCTGACCTTTCACTACACTGGAAAACCTTCACAGCTCCTGCAGCCTCAACAGACTGAAAAACATCATCAGAGACACTTCACACCCCGGTCACCCCCTGTTTGATCTGCTACCTTCAGGCAGACTTCACAGGTCATGTGAAGCAAGGGCAAATCCTCTCAAGAACAATATTTATCCAACCACAATCAAGGTTTAAAACATTACCAAAACTGTTAAAATTCAAACTGTGGGTAGTTGGAATATTTGGAATAGAGTTTCAGCCCATATGAAAGGAAAGGTGAGACTCGCCTCGTTGTTTGGCCTTGAGACAGGAAGCAGAGCTGGAGGTGGCAGAGATGAGAATGCTGAAGTTCTCTTTGGGAGTGACCAGGATGATCAGGAACGAGTCCATCAGAGGGACAGCAAATGTTAGAAGTCATCGAGGCTAGACTGAGATGGTTCAGAGATGTCCAGAGGAGAGACAGTGAATCGAATGATGCTGAGTCTACCAGGAAAGAAGTCTAGAGCAGATGTCCCCAAACTTTTGCTTGTGAGGGCCTTGAAGCTGTTTTCTTCTCTGACATGGGGCCGGGGTGGGTTTGTTGGCTAACAGAAAAAGCCATCAGGATCTTTTGGCTCCCAAGAGGCTGTTTAGGTCGTTCTGTTGTTCTATTTAACTTATTATCAATAACCGTATCAACTGTAGAAGGGTGGAATAATGCGGGTCTCGATCATGTGGCCAGATTAAAAAAAAAAAAAAAAAAAATCATGGGTGTCTGATATTGTTTGGGGGCCGGACCAAATCTGGAGGCGGGCCGTGAAGGCGGGCCCATGGAGATCCCTGGTCTAGAGGAAGACCAAAGAGGTTTATGGATGCAGTGAAAGAAGACATGAAGGTTGTTAAAGTAGAGGATGCAGAAGACAGGATTAGATAGAGGAAGCTGAATCGCGGTGGACACTCCTGAAGGGAAAAGTCGAAAGGAAAAGAAGAGAATTTGCAGACGTGGGGACTTGAGTCACATGACTTGGACTCGTGTCAGACTCGAGTCATGAATTTGACGCTTTAGACCAGGGGTGTCAAACTCAAGGCCGCGAGGGCCGACGTCCTGCTGGTTTTCCAGAAACCCTGCCTTATCTGCTACTGATTACCTGGATCAGGTGTGTTTAACCAGTGAGAAGTTTCCATGGCTGCTTGCTTGGAAAAAATGTAGGACACTGACTCTCCAGGGCTGGAGTTCGACACCTGTGCTTTAGACTCTACTTGGACTTTCAAACCGCTGACTCATGACTTGACTCGGACTATCCCATTGACTCGGAAAGACTTGCTATTTTCCCCCAAATCCAAGGATTCGAGAGTATATTGAGAAAACCAGCGCCGCCCGTCTCTCTATCTCTGTTTGCTCACATCCATGTATGGTGTTGGTCCAACATCCAATCAAATTAGGGCCACGTTGGATTGATCTCACAGTCCACCAATTAAATTGCAGAAAAAAACATTCCCTCCCCCTTAAAAGCGTGAGTTCCTGTTTGCTGGTGTTTTGACAATAAAAAGTTAGGAGGTTGTCAACAGAAAAACGGTTTACAGTTTGCAGAATATGTGGATAAAAGGATTACTGACAGAGACTCAACAATGACCAACTTTATCTGACTCTTCAAGCAGCAAAATCAAGTAAGTTCTGAGTGAGAGCTGACACTAGCTTATTGGCTAACCCCTAGCTACAGTTAAATTAATGGGACCATAACCTCTCTGTTAAGGCCCGGTCCCACAGGATTTGAAGGTCATATCATGGGTAAAAAATTTGGAAAATCTGCCACACGCGCTAACGTTTGATCAGAATTGATCTATAAATGCATGTTTGTGGAATAACAGTGATACAGACGCAGGAATCCATTCCACTGCCAAAGTACTGCTTAATCACGCGTATGTGTGTCCGCCCACGCTCAGCCGGTAAACAGAATTACAAGCGCAGAATTTCGGCGTCCAAGCGCGTGTGCTGACGGTGATTTTGACATTTCCACCGCTCAGATCCTTACCTGGGATCTGGACCATTTTGACTCCATGACATTCAAATGAATTTTTAAGGTTTACATAACCATATGACACGAGGTATTTGTGCTGCTGTTATTTTAGATTATGAGTTCCTACCTAAAAAAAAAAAATAATTCCATAACTTCTGAATTTAAAAGGCAAAGTTGAAGAATTAAAAATTCATCGTCTACATTGATGACCGCCTGACAGAAAATCTATGGTCTGATTTTTTTGATGGAGTTCACAATCCAAGCAACAGCAGACGGCCCTGTAACTGTGCCTCCACAGACCTCTCAGTGACTGACTGATGATGTAGTGAGGTAGTGAGCACCTTTGTTCCTATTCATCTGTTTTTGTCGATCATTTATTGCAGTCATAACATGTTTTTCTGCTTTCTGTCTTAAAGAAGTCATTAGCTGGTGTCTCTTTACTGTTTCTCCAAACACCAAAGACTAAGAGTTGCTCTTCAGTGGAGGATGTTGGATCTGATTGCTTAATGATTAGTGTATTATTTACATAGTTCCTGTTAAAAATGCAGACTCCTGTCAAACACATGGAAGAGAAAACCCAGCTGGAATGACAGAGCTGGAGTTATTCAGAAGAATAGATTTACAAGAGTTTGAGTTGATATCAAACAAATGCAGAAATGTCTAATGTTTCTTAGATTAGAGAGTCTAATGATGTCAGTTGATTATATTAAAGTATAACGATTTCACTTTGTGACTTTTAAACAAAAACCTCTGCTAGGACAAAGATTAGAAAAACAAAAAAGTCACATAAAAACATCACTTTTCTTCAAACACAAGTTAGATAAAGTCATGGTCTCTAACCCACCGGGCCGTGGTCTGGTACCGGTCCATTGGACAATTGGGACAAACCTACTTTTGGGGGGTTTTCTTGATAACCTGATTCTGAAGGAAGTTTTATTTTGAAAATCTACTGGATTCTCTCCACCACATCCTACTCATTCTTGATGCATGTCAAGTTGTTTGCTCACATGTTGAAAATATGTTCACTACTTTCTTAAAGTGGACCACTAAACTGAAGCCCCAAAGCTAACAGAGTTAACAAAAAAACAAAATTTTGGGGTTTTTTTGCAGTAAAGAGAGTCAGTGAAGAAACAGAGGAAGAGCCTTCGACTTTAAAATAAAAGACAGCTGCATTTAACAGACAAAAACCAAGAGTCTTTATTGCAAATAGATTTATTTATTATGACAAGTCTTCCACACACCATAATAATATTAATGCATAATCTTCAGTTTCTGACTGTCTAATGTTACTCCTAATAAAATTGCTCTACTGGTGGGTTCACATTTAAAAAAAATGTTCGTTATTATTTTATTTAAACCATCTCACCTTAAAACTCAGATGAGGCTGAAATTAGTGTCTATTTTTTTTATTTTACAAATTTGGTTATTTATTTTTTTAAGTTCCACTATAGCAGTTATATGTTAAAGGAAAATCTATTCCACATAATCTAGTATTAAAAAAACTGAAACCAGATATCTTAGAGAGCATGATCAACATTAACCTCTAAAGTTAAGAGAAAATTGAGGCTAAAAGAAGAGAAAATCAGACAAACTGTCTGACATTAAACTGGACCGTAGCCTAAATTATTTTAGGGATCATTGAGTTAAACAACGCTACTTTATGAATC
>NC_050524.1:5886639-5919051 GCF_002922805.2 Oryzias melastigma | reverse complement strand
AAACCTATGAAGCCAAACAGCATTTCAGTAAAAATAAATCTGTATATTTTGCTTGGCCAAACTTTGGTTTATAAAACCAAGAACAAAATGTTCGCTCTGCTGTTGCAGAAAACAGAGACCCAAATATCTCATTTATTTGTTTTCTAGGACTCTTTTGTGTTACAGATGTTCATGCTCCCCTCTAGCTCTTTATCTGGAAGTATCTTCATGATGCTGCTCGTAGGTGGTCACATATTTCAGGTCCTTGTTTTTTTTATATATATAAGTTTTACTTTTCATAAGTTTCATAACTTTTAGAAAAAAATAATTTTTAAGAACCAAAAGAAGCAGAAAAATAGGATACCAGATAAAAAATGTTTAGCTGAATAAAACACAGATGCTTCTAAATATCCATCACTTGTAATCTGTAGACTAACATCATACTGTAACTTAATTCACAATTATTTATTTGTTTGCATAAAATCTCTGAAGACAGTAGAACTCAACATAAAACTACTATTTATTAAAATCTGGTCAAACAAAACACCAACCTCACTGGATTCTGCATGAGTGTTGCTAGGCTACCTGATGTGCTGCATGCACCACATGTGGGAAATCATACATACGTTTTAAAATATATTTATATAAATAAATACTGTTTTTTATGTTTGAGTAGTTTTAGGTGAATATGATTTTTTTTTGTAAATGCTATAGTTCAGTTAGAGGTCGCTATGGAGTCACTGTTGCCCAAAGGCCTCCATTTAAATAATCTTACTTTAAAACTTAAGAAGATAGAGAAGCTCGAATTTTACAACATAAACGTTTAGTCAACTTTTTGGTACTTTTAGTACAAAATATACCACGTTTTTCTTCCCTGAAAAATTTTAAGTATATACAAAAAACAGGCATGTATTTATGTTAAAATGAGACAAGAGGAATTTTGACAATTGCTTCTTAGAACACACAAATGAAGTCAAGACAGCATCTGTAGAAAGTAAATTAGGACAATTCTGATTTAAAATCTTGTAAGTTTTTTTATTTTTTTCTTTATCATTTTCGAGCAAAATAAATTATTTGATTTATTTGTATTTATTTATTATATATTTTGTAATCAATGACAATTTTGATCTTGGTTTCATTTGACACATCAAAAAAAATCTAAAGTAATACATTTCAATAATGTTACTTAGTTTTTAAGACAGTTTCAGCAATTAAAAAAAAAAAAAAAAAAGACAATAAAAATATAAAATCTATTTCACTTGCAATATAATTAATTGTTAAGAAAACAAGAAAAATATTATATCTTCTTGACATTGTAATTCTCCTAATCATAATTAGACAAGTTTACATTTCTATGTACAGTACATATCTGACACTCTGAATCCATTGAATGTAATGGTTATTAAATAGAGTTTGATTAATTGTTTTACAAAGTTGGACAAAGCAAATGCATATAATCCCATCCCTACTTTTTTTTTTCTTTACATAGAATAAAATAAAATATATACAACAGAATCTATAATTAAATTACCAGGGAGAAAAAAAATAAATGCTCCTGGAGAACATTAGAGGCTGAAAATCAAACAGCTAATAGAACAGCTATGGTGTGTGCTTACAGGCTGCACACACTGTAATAATGGATTCTAAAAACCACTGCAGAAGCCAAAAGAGGAACCATGTATTGACAGATTGCACGTTTCATGTGCCTGAGTTTTATGACAATTTCGGCCAATATTTCAAGTCCCTTTGAACAACAACAGAAAAAAAAAAGAAAAAAAATCTTGCAGTTGCCATGGTTACCGGTCAGGTCTCTTCTTTAAAGAAGGGCTTTTGCAAGAGCAACTATGCTTAAAAAAAAAAAAAAGTGTGGATGTGATTTTTATGTCAGAGATCCTTTAAAATATTAAAATAAAGCTTTGCAGGAATCGATCATGATCTATAGGATCCACTCCGATATAAAATGTGCTTTTGGTATTTTTTAACATGTTCTTGTGACATTTTTCTGATGATGGAGATGATATATCAAGAAAATTAGGCTTAAAATTGCCTTTCTGAGTATTTTTGTACTCAAAAACCGTTTGAAGCAGACGAAAACATTTTGTTGGTTAAGATTGTTTTGTGACAGAAATAAATGTGGGCCATAAGCTCTGCTCCATTCTGATACATCCACGTGTAGACAAATAAAACCGTGTACGTCTTTGTCTTCCTCGAGGCTCATGTTGCTCCAATATTTTTCATCATTTTTGTTGCACTGGGGGTGTGAGTTAGCTAGCAGGAGAGAATGAAAATGAATGGGAGACGGGAAGTGGGGGTGGGCCTACTCCACGTCGACAGTTCCATCCACAACTCAGAGTTGAATTTTTAATGAATTAATGCCGCTCTGCAGAAACTGTCTTAAATCAAGTCATTCATATTAAATTAATATTTTTTTATTTTTAAAAGAATGATTTTTGATGTACCTTATATTCCTTTAAAGGAAAAAGAAAAAAAATAAATAGGCGTATGACATGTTAGACTTTCACTGTTGCAAAGGAAGCTTGATCCCTGCAAATGTTGTGGTGGCTTTTGGAGCACGCAGACATGACAGCGTGAGGGAATCAGCTTCGTGTAGGCAGTAATATTTTATTGATTCAACAGGAGATGTTGGATAATGTCACTTCCAGCTGCCGCTCCACAACAGCTGCTGCTGTTAAGCGGAAACTCCGGTGAAATCCGAACACCTCCTTCCAAACACAGATGCCAAGAAATGAGACTCTAAATATCTGTTAGCCGTGATTGCTTTTGACTCATGTTGTGCCAATACTGGGTAGATTTCAAATGCAGTATTCCACGGCACGAGGAGGAGAATTTGGCAATAAAAGTGGCTTTTGTGACCATTTGAGGCCGTTTGGTTGTTATCTCCAAAGAGAACCGCTGCAAACCCAAAGCGTTTAGGATTTTGTGAATGTACCACCAGAAATGGTTACAGATTCCATGCAGGCCTTTGCTGTCTGGATTTAAATTTTTAATACCGTCATGTTTTGCATCTGTAATATCACTGGCAGACAATAACAAACCTTACACTTTGTCTCCGTGTGGCTCTCCACATCAATAAAAATCTGCATTTTATTAATTTATTTAGGAAAGTACAGCTTTTAAAAAGCACTTTATTACAACTAATCGTCACTTTAACCCCAACCGAATGCAAGTACTTTAGTCTGTATATTTTAACACCAACAGAGGGATTTTTATTCTACCAAAACTATTAAGAATAATCATAAAAAATGAAAAAAAAATGTGAATTTGTAAAGACTGCTTTGTCAATAGTTAACTGTTTTTATTTAAACCATTTAATACTTTTTAAAAATGTGCTAGATAATAAAATTTGACTTTTTTCACATGTTTTGTCACCTTTTTTTATATATAAATGATGGATAATCTCATGTGACCCTTTTCAATTAAAATCACATTTTTGGTGTTTTTAACAAGTTGTTGTAGTAGTTCTTATACTGGAGAACATTGGTAAAATGATTTAACATTAAAATTGTGATTCTAGGTATTTCTTTATTCAGATTATGTTGGATCAGGAGCAGATGAAAACCAGCGGTTTGAAAAAGTTCAGGTTTTGGATTCAGCTACTAGGCCAAAATCTCCCTTCTCCTCTCCTGGTGCATTCACTTCCAAAAAATAGATCCATTAGCGTCTTCATTTTCCTCGTCGGAGCTGCCATCTGGTTCTAAACTGTCCAACTCCATAGCCATGATATTTCTCACCTTATGTTAACTTGGGTTTGCAAGGTGCTTTAAGCTAGCAGAAGAGAGTGTGACCAAAGGGCTGATGGGAAAATAGCTGAGTTCCAACAGTCCCGCCCTCAAATTAGAAGTCTTATATATAGCAGACCCCGACAGGCTGCAGGTTGAAGGGGTCTGTAACCTGCAGCTCCAGAGTCACTTCAGGCTCTTTTATCTCTCCACAGTGGCTCTATGGCTAAGGAAAATAAAATAATAGTATTTTTTTCGAGTAAAGGTTGGTTACTTAATTATCATTTATTGAATTTGTATAAATTAGGATTATAAATTTATGACAGAGGTGCACCTCAAAGATAAACTTTGTAAAGGTTTTTACATCCCTGCTGACTTGAAGAGTTCTTGTTTGCTCTACGCTTGGTAAAAAGTCTGATCTTTTATGAGTTAAAAGCAGAACTGTCCAAAGCTGCACAGGGATGATCCGGTTTTATTTTGAAAGGACATCACATGAGCTTTTGTCAAACCTAAAAAATAATTTCACATGTTGTAAAATTAGCAGTGTCTTTTTATATTTCTGTTTTTATTCATGCCACAAAAGAAGCATTGTTCCTATTTATTACATAAAAATACATCGTAATGAATGCACAGCGGTATCAAAATAAGACTTTGTGGCTCCTACTAAGTTGTGATCGATAGAAAACAAGCCCAAATGGCTCTTTGATTGTTAAAGGTTGCAGACTCCTGGGTTCATGCAACTAAGACGTTCAGCACGGGTCCATGTACTTGGAAAATGACATGCGGATAGTGACTTTCATGTTTTAAAAAAAAAAAAAAACTGGATTTTTGATTTTGGCTAAAAAACGCATAATCATTTGTAAACACCACTGGGAATAGGTTTACAATAGAAAAATGTATAGTTGGAGTGGGACTTTGAGTTTCTGATCAATTTTGACCTTCTGCGCTTATTAACTGAACTATCTTTTATTGAGAGCAACAGGTTTTTTTTTTAAGATTTTCCATCATTTCTTATGTCTGTGTCTGTGTGTTATTCCCAGTTCATGTTTAAAGCAAAAACCTTCAGACTGAAGCACACTCTGAAAACCAACTAACCAGATCTGTTCAGCAACTAACCACAGTAGTTGTGTCAAAAACTCTCAAATTTCAGCTCTATTTCTACTTATTGTTTGAACTTCTGTAAAAAAAAAAAAGGGATAAACTTTTCTTTTTTTTGTTAACCTTTATTTATCCAGCCAGGACAGATTAAGAACAGCATTCTTATTTCAAACTGTGGTGTGGCAAAAGGCAAGATCTCTTCAGAAAGAAAAATAGAAAGAGGTTACAGGAAATTGGCTTTCTGAGATGAAAAAAAGTCCCCAACTGTATTAACACATTTATCTTATTTTAGCAGGCTAGAATATACACATTACATGAAGAAACATACATCAGTTAATGTGGAAAAAATATTTTATTTAGGAGATAAAATTGTTCAGAATTTATTCCCTTTAAACCCTTTTCCGCTTTGACTCAAGATCTTTTTGTCTGGGCTCTTTTAATAGTCCTTACTCATTTTCAAAGAAAATATTTTGCACAAATGAAATTAAAAATATTGCTTAAAACACTTGAATTTTAATAATTCTTCACTTGAAACCTTTCTTTTAACTCCCTGTGTCAATGCTTGCTCATATTGTCCATTTTACTAACACTGCTAATAATTATAATGACTTATTCCTCCTTTTAGGAATTTACATTTACTCAAGAAGGAACTTTTATTTACAACTACCAGTAAATGCATCATTAGTAATAACTTTTGCTTCACCTGTCAGTAAAATAAGGAAAGTTGTGCCTCCACATTGAGAACAAAATTCACAGTTTTGAGATCAAAATTCCCCAAATTACAAACAAAATGTTCAGTTTTAAAAACAAAACTGTCAAAGTCGCAAAGAAAATATAAACTGTTTGCTTCAAAAATCGGTCTTTTTGTTTCCAAAATACATTTTTGAGTTTAAAACTGAACATTTTGTCTCCAATTTATGACATTTTGATCTAAAAACTGTGAATTTTGTTGTCAATATGATGGCACTTCATAAAGATCACCTTTGTACAATTTGATTGGATGGAACTTGTTGAAGGGCGGGGTCTGTGTGCATCTTTACTTATCAGCCCTCATTCTTCGGTAGGCCCGGCTAAGCTAATCAGCTAAAGCTAACGGACATTCCTGATTGTTTTTCCTGGATGTTGGAGCTTCAGAAATGGCTTTTTTTTTTTTTTTTTTTTTTTTTAAAGTTAAACCCCGGTAAAACCTGGCGTGGTGAGTAAACCGCCTCACGTTGATTTTATGAGCTGATATTACTGTAGGTGGAAGCTAGCTTCCTTTGATCAAGACTGAAAAGCCTAAAAATCGAATATTGCACTTTTTTATAGTCTATATTGCCACTTTTGTGAGTTTAAATAAAGTTTTGTGTACTACGTAAAGCTCGTAAGGTCTGACTAATGTATTTATGTTTTGAAAAATGAGTTATTTTTGCTTTGGCATTACAGCCTTAGTTTGAGTGTTTTTACTTATTTTTTTTATTTTATTATTTTATTTTTGATAAATACATCATTCTTAGTGCTGTTTTTAAAATTGGTTACATTTAGAGAATAACTATTTTTTTTTTTTAATTATCTTTAATCAGTGATTTTAAAGATTTTTTTCTCGGATTCACTCAAAAATTCAAGATTTTTACTGATTTTGATTCCAATTAAGTATTAGTTGATAAGTATCTGGACCATTTACAAAAGGCTTTACCGATCTTATTTCTTTTGGGTCATTTTGGACTGTATACTCTTTTATTAGAACATTGAATTCCTCCAGCAATTGTCTTCCTTATCTCTGAAAAATTATAAATGAGGAAAAGAGAGAAAAAATGATGGAGAGAGGCCTCTTGTAACCCAAACCTTTTAAAAATGAGAGACTATACTCGTATACATAAAAAAGTCTGTTCCCAGCCTGTATCACATGTGATCCTCAACAACACGGTGCAGCTTTTCTTGGAGCAGATCCAGACTCACAGATGGAGCATGTTATCTTGACTTAGAACTTTAAAGACAAATGAGCTGTCGTCCTTTTCCTGAACATCAGAATGATTTCTTTTTTTCAACAACATTTCATTTTTATGTATGATTCAGTGAATGTAAACGCAATGAAATACTTAGGCGTGGTCAACATTAAAAAAGTAGTTTAGGAAAACGTGTTAATTTCCTGTTTTTTGAATAATCAAACTTGTAACCAGGAGAATTCGACTGCGTAAACCTTGTGCTATCCTAGGCATGTTTACATTAAAAGTGGGATAAGGTGCAGAGCTTGTATGAAGAAAAATGCCTTTTTTTTGCGCCAGAATCAGCTGATTTACGTTGATTACATCTGCCTTGCGAGGCTGCGTTTTTCCCCTTCAGAATAAGCTAGAGTTATGTTAATTGCATCAACTGTTGAAGAGTTACCATAACCAAAAGAAAGTTTTAGCTCCAGTGTTAAAGCAAAGTAATGTTTTCAGAAGTTATGTCAGTGAACGGAACTTCAATCTCAGTTTCTGAACGGAAAAAAGCTCTCGCTAGTCTTATTTTGAAAACCAGAAGCCTCACCTGCACGAAGATGTGTTTACCTCTGGTGATGGTCCCGCAGCTCTTTCGGCTTTGTTTTAGTTCGTAAACTTAAAATTCTACATTAATCTGCATTTCAGAGAAAAAAATACATCTTACCCAGATAATATTTTTCTACACTCTACTATATTTATAAAGATCACAAATCAGCGATCTTGGACGTACTCGAGATTTTAGGAGCAGATCGCGAATATCTGAACACCCGGATACTCGTTACAGCCGTAGATGACACAATGTGATTTCTCCTCAGCACTCTGAATGTCAAAGTGAAGAAATTCAATGACGTGTAAGTTTACATTGTCTTGGTTCATTCATCCTAGATCTGTGAAAAATTTCACGTAAAGACCACAACTTTTCTCATTTTTTTCCATGTATGGCCATTTTTTTTATTCGTGTAACATGTGCAAAATGTACACTGCAGGAGTGTGACATGGCCTTAAAATGCGGACGCTCCTCTGAACATCCAGCTCCTGTACCAGTCAACCCCCAGATGCATGTGGCTGAGATATTAGACGGTATTTAGACAGCTTCCTGTCTCACTGAGAACCTCATAATGGTACTTTGAGTTCATAAAACAGATTACATTTAGAACATTGACTAATTTATGTTCTAATGTTGTCACTTTCATAATAAAGCCGAATGGGGACGGACTTTTTTTCTAGCCACCGGGTCATTTAAGCCACTCATCACTGAGCTTAATTCATCATGATCAAACTGAGTCAAGATTAAAGCCAAATTAATTAGAAGGAGCTTCATCCCTTTATGTATTAAATTAGCATGGAGGCACAAACTCGCCACACGGTTTTCTACCTATGCAACAGCATTACGGCATCTCTGCTGAAACTGCAAGATTTCTCCTTTTTTTATGCACAGCATCATCGTCACCTTCAGTCACATAGAGGCCGATCTGTTCAGACTTTCATTGAATACAAACTATTGATCATTTTCAGGTGGAGTACAGCTAAGTACCAGCAAAACTGAAATCGTTTTTATTGAACCATCTTTATATTTCTTTATAACTTTTCCTGCTGTACTGCAAAAAAAAAAAAAAACTCTGACAGCTCACTGAAGTACTGTCAGGTAGGTCACTTCCTCACCTCCTTGTACTTTTGTTATCTTTCTCATTATCCCTGACTTGTGCCTCTAAGAGTGTCACCTCCTTGCTTCGAACAAAACTGCCTTACATCCTGTCTTCAAAGAAAATAACTGGGAGATGTTCTGGGGTGTCAAAATTAAGATAATCAGCATCTTTTCACCTTTTTTTTCTTGCTCCATTTGCCTCTATGGATTTCACATTCACTGCTCTACACTTTCAGCAGATGATTCCCCAAAGGAGAAAAAATAGATTTAAAATGGCTTTTACTTGTATAACAGAAAAATACGGTCATTATTATCATCAAGGTGAATCTGTGAATTTTAAGGTGAACAGGAGGCTAAGTATTTTTGCTTGATAATGAACCTTCAATGAATGTCAAGCTGGATCATTTCAAATCACTAAATCTTCATTTCAACCATTTATTGATTTAAGGTTGCGTGGACTCACATCATCAAGTCTTCTGTCACACTTAATTGTACATTTTTTATTGGTTACAGGAACAAAAAAATGATTCAGGACTCAATATTTGATGTAAAATTATTTAAATGACTTTTTAAAATCCAAATTTTACTACAATTTCAATAAAAAAAAGCTGTTTAAAGCTGCCAATTTTTTTTCGAAGACACAATTCGTCAATAAACAATATTTTTTTCCACAAAATTGTATAATTTTATAAATTGGACTTTCCACGTGCCCACATGGAATGAGTCTATACAGTATTCCCCCTATGTCGCTCGGACCAGAGACACCCGCAAATACCGCGAATCTGTGTATATGAATCTGCTCTCTTCTGTCATATTTTTACAAGATACAATCAGAATAAGACAAATAATATATATTTTTAATTATTTACATAAATGAATCAGTCATTTTGTTCATCAGTAACATCAGCTAAACTTTTACTTCTACTTTAAAGATAATATTAGTCCTGATTTCCTAACCTGTTACCTGTAAAATCTGATAACAGGGATGTGCCAAGCTTTTTAATCTGTAAATATAAAATCAAATAAAATATATATACGCAATTGATGTCTAAGCTGAATTTCATTAATGAATATATAGGAGAAAACCAGAAAAGGGAAGATTTAGTTTTCTTGATTTTAGAGGCAAAAATGACTTCCAAATCTAGATTGACTCACATTCTTCTGACTGCCAGAGAAAAGTCATTTTTTTATTTCAAATCTACCCAAAACTATAGTTCTCAGAGCCCCACCTCTTCACATTTGGTGTCATTGAAAATCTCCAAGCGTTCTATGTAGATACAAAGAGGAGTTAATTCAGTGGTACGCAGTGGTTGGTAGAGCTCAAATGAGCTTTTTTCTGTAGTCAGGAGGGTTATTGGTCGGCCGGTCACTTTAAGGTTCTCAGCTGCTCCAAGTTTTCTCTAGGTATAGATGACGGATCTCACTGTGGTTCTCTTTGTTTCTAATTTTCTTCAGATGACAAAAAACGATTTCTCTACTGTCGAACTGTCTCTGTTAGGTTAATCAGTTCATTCATGATTTAGTGAGGACAGGCAATAACTTTTTAATACGAGGCCCGTGGATCCCTCCTCCCCCAGTTTAATCTCCCTGCTCCTTCACTCAGTTTAATGAGCTGAAGACGCACATTTCTGTCACGTAAAACTGTCAAACGTGGTTGTAAAGACACATTAATATGAGTTCTGTGTTCTCAATTACCTGGGAACAGATCCACTTGAGCGTACACATGCAAACCCTAAAGCCCTTTAAGGTTTGGTGCTCTCATTGCTGCTCCTCAGGGGTTTCTTAGACTCATGAAAGTCCTCTGAAGTCCTTGGTGTGAAAGTGCCTTTCAGAGGAGTTTCTCAGCTGTCCAGTGGGGGGACGGACCCTGCAGGATTTTCTCTGCTCTTTCTCCCTCGTTTTGGCGAGAACTTCATCAAAGCTTAAATATTATCTGACCAAAAAAAATACATTTTGCACCAGCGTTTTATTCAAAATCACACTGTTGTTTCAGATAAGTGCTGACGCAAACAATTTTTATTTATCGCCGATTATTTTTTCAGATTAATCGTATCATGCCGAAATTGGATATAAATCACTCATCTTTATCATCATTAGCTTTAAACTAACTAAAAACTAGATATTTAACATTACCTGCGATAATGCTAGTGTGAATTCTGGAAGCTGAATTTGGTTGCTGAAGATGCTAATGCTGATAGCTGAAATCACTGAAGCTAATAGCTGAAAACGTTGAAGTTTGTGGCCAGCTAAAATATTAGTAAAATACAAAATTAGCCTAAAAAACTGAAAAAAGCCTAAGTTAGCCAAAAGAGTTAGCATGTAGCTGAAATATTAGCTAAACTCCAAAACAGCCTAAAAAAATGGAAAAAATCCTAAATTAGCCAAATTTGCTAGCATGTAGCTGAAATATTAGCTAAACTCTACAATAGCCTAAAAAACCTTAATGGCACATTTGTCCTAAAGCTAGCAGAATGTTATTATAACTTTCAACTTTTCTACACTTCAACTCCATATAATGTAAAGTAATGACTAATTGACTATTAAATTAGTCGTCGACCATTTTTATAGTTAATTATTCATAGACTAGTAGACTAATCGTGACAGCCTTATTACAGATACTTGATAAATCTATAGTTCTGCAAAAGCTGTGTAGAAATAGCTGTTAGCAGTATACAGATGTACCGTGTGAGAGCTCCATCACACAGCCAGAGTTTGCATATTTATAGCAGCAGTGTAAACACATGTGGAGTGCAGTGATGCATTCAGCCATGAAACAGAGGTGAGATCCGCACGGTGACGCTGTGAAAAAGTTTCATTTCTTTTTATAGGAAACATTCTTCACAAACACATAGCTGAGTGACTCTTATGGTGGATGGAACTCTGACTCCGTGATGGGTAGCCGTTTGTTTGGTGACTTCCTGTCTCTTCCCGACTCGGATGCCTCCTGCTTTGGTCCAGCGATTTCCCATGAATGAGGTCATTGAGCTTGCTGGCGTCTGCCACTGATGCTGCTTCAGCAGAGCGAGCCCTGTTGATGGCACTCGTTACCTCAAGCATTAAGACAAACATAGAAGCAGTGTTTGCAGTATTGAGTTTGGAACATTCTTTTTTCTTTAACCACATTGTTTTAGTCTATTAAAATGTTTTGGCCGGGCATCTTGGCTTTTGGCCACTCAAGCATATTGAACAGTTTGCTTTTCTGCTTCTCTGCCGCAGACTCCTCGCCGTGTTCATGGTTGTTGTTGTTTTAAAGTATGAGCTGCACCTCAGGTATCTCTCACATGATGCTGCAAGTTTCTTCTTTTGTCTTAAGTCTCTGACAAACACATTCTCACTCCCAACTCGACACATATTAATGTTTGATTAAGAAAACTTCCGGGCCAAAAATTGACGTTTTGGGGGTCCCTAACTCGATGTTTTTTGACGTACTCTAACCCAGTACTCTAATCCTAACTCTGTACCAGTTCACATCGGGTCTAGTACCACATTTGGTACTGCGTCCAGTGCCAGGTACTGGGTTAGGATACCAGTACCAGCCGCATCCTGAGGACCTGCAAGAAAAAACTCTTGATAGTTTTTCTTTGAAAAAAAAAAAAGGCCCTCACTGACACTTTACATTGAAAATGTATTTACGTCTCGTGACTGTAGTGCATTCATTTAGCTTAGTTCATAAACTTAAAATCCACAATTAACATTTTATATTGATAATTCGCTCTAGTGAACTTTTTTCTTTTTATAAACTATACAATAATTTACTATTTCTAAATATTGTGAATCAGTGATCTTGGATATCTCAAATTTTCTTTTCTTTTTTTTTATTTATTTTTGGAACAGATTGTGAATATCCAAGTATGTGGATACTCATCACAACCTTACAAATTAATATGCTAATTTAAATGTTGACATTATTCTCTTCAGTTCTGTTCTGTGGCATTTATTAGACAACTGTTTTGTGTTCTGTAATTATAAAATATAATTGTTTGGTTTCTGTTTTTTTTTTCTGGTAGATTGTTACGACCTGATATCATAATTAAATCTGCAGTGAAGTTCCTGACCTTATAGTGCTTTTAGTTGTGACATCTGTTGGCAAATGTAGCAACCTAAAAGTAAGATTATTGCCAATGAACATCTGCTCTAAATCAATTTAGTCAGTATTTGTATAGATTAGGTCTTAGAGAACACTGAGTAAAGCTTTGATTGTTCATACTGTAAATATAAGGCTACTTATCATCTGGGATCATCTTTTTAAAACATTTTTTAACCTTTTTGAATCTTCAGTTTTGTCTTCTTTAAGTTTTGCTTTTTAACAGGAAAACCTGACCAGGATTTTTATTTTGAAACTTCAGGTCTGAACCTCAAATATCGCACAAACAACTGTTTAGAACCCCCACTCCACCTATTCATCTACTCTTTTCTTCACTTGCATCCATATAAAAGTCTGGCCTGTTACAAGACAGGGTTAAGAGACTTTGTCTTCACAAACATCACATATTTAAGCCTTATGAGCGTGTTTTGCTATGTACACACAGAGCATATAATGTGCCTCTTGAACATGGTCATACTGAACTGCTACCCCATTCGGGCATATGCACTTACAGTTGGAAGAGGTTTGGTGCAAAATCTTGAAGTGGTGCAAATCTTGAAGTCCTGCAAATCATGCTCCAGGCTTTTGAGTGTCATAACCCCGACCAGGCACAAACCGCAATTATTAATTTCTCCCTCATGATCATTTTTAAATAGTTGGCACTTCTGTATGTTAAAAAGGAGGCTACTCATACCTAACAACCAAATACAAGTCTCTCATTGGTCAAAGTTCGAATAGCTTAACTTTTCACTGGTTTAACTGTAGATGCATGTTCAATGGCTGTGTGTTTTGTATGTAGATGATCTTAAAAACTTCCGCTGCAACATGTGAGCGTTGAACATTGACGCCAAAAATGTTCATATACACACATTTGCAAAGAGTTTCATTGAAAGTTGTTGCTTAAGTGCATGCTGCCACACTCAGTGTGAACTTAGCGTTGGGTGTTATTGTGGCTCCAGCTAAGATTTCCCAATGAAGGATTGATCTTGTAGAGCAGGGGTGTCAAACTCAAGGCCTCAGGGGCAGACACCCTGCTGGTTTTACAGAAATCCTGCCTTATCTGAAGCAGATTACCTGGATCAGGTATGTTTAGCCAATAAGGAGCTTCTATGTTAGCTTGGTTGGAAAAACATGTAGGACACCAACCCTCGAGGACTGGAGTTTGACACTGTGTTGTAGTGTCCCATGGGTCTCCATACATAAGAGACATAATATCTTCAAACATAAATGGTTCTAACATGTATTTCTTTATATTTCAGACAACCCAGAGAATGCATTTGAATAAAAATCAATGAATTGAAATCATCCGGTTCAGGAACATACCGTAAACACCATTACAAACATAAATCCAGGTGTTCTTAGAAGTGTGGTTCAGCAGTGGGGGACATTGAAATATGTTCCTGACAAACTAGCAGTCATATAGAGCATATTATATAAATGTTTGTGTCAAGAAATGTTTATTTTTTTCTCTGTATGGAGACTTGTGGGACACCCTGTAGTTTAGCTGACAGCATAAATACAATAGCGTAAATTTGCAGCATTTCAGGGTTGATCAGACACAAGTTTTATGCCATAGTGAAGTCTTTGATGACTTGAGTTCTTTCTGACCTGCACCCTGGAGCTAAAAGTTTGTTCTCACAGACTGTGATCTGCTTTAATCCCATGTAGTTTTGATTGAATTCACCAACAGTTCTCGGTCTTTCCAATCCATGCTCCATCCTTTTGTGTTCCTCCTTGTCTCAAGTACTAAAGACAGACTTCCTTTTCTGAATCAGAAACATTATATTGTTTGGGACTCGTCTATTGAATCGTTTTAAGCTGTAGGTAAAGCTTAGAGAGAAATAAGAGTCTCTGGTTTGCGTCCACACATTCAGCTTCCTTATTGAGTCGTCTCTCTCTCCTGTTTGCCTCTGCAGCTTTGTCTGTTGCAAACATGTTACCACTTTAAATGGAGGAGAACACAATGCACAAAAAAATCAATGGAGCTGTTGTGTAAACAGAAAGCAGGGCCAGGCAGTAATAGTCTAAGCGAGCAAGTGGGATTAAGAAAACAGTCCCATGCAGGGAGCTTGTGTAATGTTTTAATGGACAGAAAATGGAAGAAAAAACAGAATATGTTTGGAACCTTAAAGCAAAGACAAAAAATGATGAAACCCTGTTGTAATAAACAGATACAGCACAAGAATTTATGCCTATTTGCTTTTTTAAAGCCAGTTTTGTACAGAACGCGGAGAGATCCCTCTTTTGTTCACACTATATGAAATGCTCTTAATGTGACTGGCAGTGCTGGAACTGTACCGGGTTTTCCATTGTTCAGATGCATAATCTCTCTCTCAATTTGTTTGGCCTCTATAAATGACCATCTATGCTTTGTGTGTTGGCTAGCCATGTTTGAGCCACGAGGGACAGCAGCCCACACATCCCTCTTTCTCCTCCTTTCCCTCCTTTTTCTGCTCCCCCAGCATGCCGAGGAGTTCCTCACAAGCTGAGAGATAATCTCCCGTGCACGGTTTCGGTTTGCCAGGGGTTCTCCTCCCGCTTGAACATGCTCGAACATTTCTCACCAGGAAAGAATTTCTGGGTAGCATTTTTGCCAAATATCTAAACCACCTAAATTGGCTCCTCTTGAGGAGAGGAGGAGCAGCAGCTCTACTTTGAGCTTCTCCTGGATAGCTGAGCTTTTCTCCCTATTTGTAATGGAGACCCCACAGAGGCTGAGAAAGAAGCTCATTTTCTTCCACCTTCATGCATAATTTAACAATTTCTAGCTTACCCGAAACGCATGGCTATAGGTGAAGGCAGGAAGCTAGAAAAGACCAACAAACTGAGTACTTTACCTTTCAGGGCGTTCAAAGCCTTCAGTGAAGGCCTGAAGTGATCTGAAACAAAGAATCAGAATCATGGAGAAATGTTTTTTAATATAAACATTTGTCCAAAATATATTTTAGCATTCCAACTGTTCTGTCAGCTCCTCCCACAGCTGCTCTGCTATCAGACTGTTTTTTCACATGAAAGTTTCTAACCAATCAGATTTTAGCCCTCACTTGTTGCTAGGCTCATGAAAGTCTGCCTTTCACTCATAGTCAGTGCTTCAGTCCTCACTTTCAGTTATGCTGCGGTTTTCCATAAAAATACTGCTGATTAAACCATAGATATATATGAAATAAACACGTTGACATTGATTCAACCAATTAAGAAATTGAGTTAGAGTCTCTGTAGCTTCATGAGAACAAAAGATGACGTATTCACCTCTGATTGGATGGTCAAAGCTACCAAAAGCTAACTTCTTCTGTACTTCAGGCCAGATGAAGTAGCTGCACTTTATTTTTGTGTGAGTTACTCGCTGTTTTGCAGTTAACAATAGAATACAGCAGAGCAGTTTATTTAGTTGCAGATTTATTGCGTAAATTGGACATCGCCAAAAAAGGCCGACCGACCCCAAAGCTAGCTAGCCTGTCTCAGCAGGAAAAAGGATTTGTCCGCCATTTTCAACCTTCTGATTGTAAATGATTTACAATATCACACACACACAAAAAAAAACAGATTTTCTGGGCTGTATCGTCAGATTTAGAAGCCATGAAAGGATAAATATTGAAATCCTGAGATTAACAAACATGCATTATACAGAACATTATAATAATGATACTAATACATGGTTTTATAAGAGCCTTATAAGTGAATTGAAGAAAGACATAAATATTAACAAAGTTTTAAAGAGGCTATACTATGCAAAATCCACTTTTGAGTTTTTAAATGTATTATAAAGTGAATTCCTCTTCAAGAAAAATACCCATTTTGCTCTTTTCATGCATCTCCAAGCATTCCTCTGAGCACCAGCCCCTCCCAACCCCCGAGAATGAACGTAGAGGAACAGCCCCTTCCAGGAAGAGTCCGTGCTGCTAGCACTGTCCCCACGCTAACACCCACACCCACTTTCTCCGCAGAGATGAGCTTTTATTTTAGCTCAGACTCAGAGAAGATGTGGTTCCTCTTGCACCAAATCTGCAAAGGTAACAGTAAGTTCCATGCTGTTGGTTTTTATGGGTAAAACAGCACACTGCCGAGGCCGACTCTAGGATGACGTTATGAAATGGGCGCCACCCACAAGGAGAGATTGAGGTGTTTTACTTCCGATGAGGAAAAGGATCTCTTAAAAATATCTCATATTTCATAAAAATTATGGAAATATACTATTATATAAATGTATATACTCTGGAAGGCTTGGAAGATCATGATATAGACCTTGTAAAAATAAATATTACAACAAGTTGACAGCCATTTTCCTGTTAAGTTTTGTAGGCCAACCTCAAAAGGTGAATTTTAAGTTTTTATAGAAACACAGGTTGGGAGTTCATGGCACAGAGATCATGCAGTAGAGAGTTCTAGAGGCGAGGACCTGATCTGCTGAATCCTCTTGACCCCATAGAGGAAAGACAAGCGGAACAAGTGGAGAGGAGGCAACTTGAGGATGATCTCAGAGTGTGGGAGGGTAGATGATGCTGGAGGAGATCAGAGAGATGGGGAGGGGTGGTATTCTAAAGACTTCTAGTGAAAAGGATTCGAAACTCAAGATTATTATCAGTCCTGCTTTTTTATTTTTCACATTGTAAGCAGTTTTCTTCAGCGTGCACTTAAGATTTTGTGAAAGAACACCATCTTTTTTTCAGAGCATGAAATATGTCAAAGAAGCAAGCTCCACTGAGCAATTGTTTTAGTGATCCTCCACCCTCAAACAAATGTTTTTTTTTGGTGTTCACAGAATTAGCTGTTTTTAATTTTCTGAGATTCATAGAGTCCTGTTATTAAAGAATAGTTATTTAAAAGTAAACATTTTGCTGTATTTCTCTGTTTCAGTTGAAATTAAAGTACTTGTAAAAATATCTACGTATTACCCTCTTTTGTATGGAGAGAAAATAGTATCATTCCCATTTGTGTGTCTGTAATTGTTGTGGATAACTTTGGATTTTTGCGTTCTTGATTTGTAACTCATGCAATACATATGTGCATTAGTACAAAAATTATGGAATTCAAAGAAATACAATTTACAAACTTAAAATAACAACACCTTGAAACTAGCTATACGCATAAATCTTTAAAAAAAAAATGAATCGCTTGTCACACACACACAAAACCACATTTATGCTGATTGTGACTCTTTTCACGCCTCCATGAAAGAAGAGTCATCCGTAAGTGATGCTACTCGAATGCTTTTTTTTTCAGCTGCTTTGAACTTAGATTGTGAGCAATCGAGCAAAACTGCCACCATGTGCATTATGCGCATTTTACTATGTGTAAAATGTTGGTATTTCGTGGTACATGCATGATATACATAACTCACAATTGTTTCTTGCATTTGTCATTCATTAATGTGTGCACATGTCCCTCGAGGGTCTCGGCCAATTCGGTTCAACATTTTTGGTTGGTTGAGAATCGCACAGTTTATGCCATTTTACATAGTTTATATGCAATTTCGTAAATCTTTAGGCAATTTTGAGTGATTGTTGCGAGATGCATAAGTAAATTTGTGGCTTCAAATGACAGTCTAATGGAGTTGTCATGGTTGTACCAGTGATGTAAGACTTTTATATTGCGCATACGATAGACATGTCACATTAAAATTACGTAATTGATTCACAAATCACTAATGAATTGCATAGAAACAGCACAATAATCCCACACGGTTCATGAACCATTCGCATATTGTGTGACTAGTACATAAATCGTCCGACCTTTCACCCCTTCAGTAATCTATACTGTCAGTATTTAATAGTATTTCGTGTTCTGTTTGGAAGAATTTTTAAAGAGTCAACACATGGGTTAAGAGTGTTCAAGGTACAACAATATTTACAGAGCAAACTAGAAAAAAATAGTCAAACATATGTTTCGTTTCTTTTCAAGAGCTGTGTAGTTCTTACCAGTTTTTGAAAAAAGAATCGGGACACTTCAAACATTAGGGTTAGGGGGCATCATGTAGAAATGGGATACATATTTTCATGTTGGTCTCCGTCATTATGTGTGGTATCTTTAATAGGTTGTAAAAGTGTTTATTTGAAAGTGGAAATATTTTACCAAACGATTCTTGAGCTTTAAAGCATCTAAGTGCCTTAAGTGGTTTTTCAACTTCCACATCTCTTCACCCCTGTCACGTCTTTGAAGTTTTTAACTTCTAAAAAAAGTACTTAACCAAGTAAGTTCTTTGACAACGCAAAGGCCGTATCACTGACCCTATTTTTTTCAGTTACTGTCACATCCATTTTATATATTTGTGTTCACTGTAGCCTTTCAAATGGAAAAATATGCTGCTGTAGTTGAAAAATCGACATCCCTTTAACGGATACCGCTTTCCTTAAACCTTCTGTTGTAAAGGAAGTAGCAAAAACGTGTCAATGCCTTTGGTACAGACTCTGTGTTCTAAAGCAAGAAGTGTGTAACATTAGCAGACTGTGCATTATGCGCTAATCCATCTCCAATGAGAGGGAGCAGATTGAGGAGCATCTTTGACCAGATGTTGCACACTTTTACAACAACCAAACATGACAGCAAACTACACCCAACACAATAAAAACTGAGCCATGAGGTATATAGAGAGATAGACACGTTTGTCTTAGAAGTGTGGCAAAAGGCACGAGTGCCTTAATCGCAGGCTGTGTAAGACAACAGAAAAATGCAGGAAGTTAAGAGGATTTTGTAAAAAACATACATTAAAGGCATCTGTAAGTCTAGATTCTCTTATATTCTCAAAACCTTTGAGGATTAGAAACCATCTAAGGTGGATCCAACCTTTGACCTGTGTGGAAATTCTAAGAATTCATGGATAAAATCGAATGTCAACACCTTTAACAAGGCCACAGGCCATTTAATTCCAGGAAATGAACCGACTCAACTGCTGGAGGAACTTCCCTCATACAGATTGTGTGTACCTTATTTCTATGGCACATTTAGAATAACTGCAATGTCTCACACAGTGACTGAACTGGTATTAGACAAAAAGCACACCTTCAAAGAAAAAATGTAAGAGTATAGAAAAACGTGCTGAGCTAGGAAAAGAACGCAACTACAGTTGGACTAATAGAAAAACAGTAACATAAAAAACTAGGTTCTAGTTTTTTGTGTAATTATGTGTATTTTTTTTTTCATTCCCGTAGACTTCACGACCAGCTGAACTAATTAAACATCAGTTTTAAAGCTGCCACTCCCTCTTGTGCCAAAAGAGACCAGAACCCACCAAGTGGAGGAGTCTTGACATCCAGCTTTTTCAGCTAAAAGTGAGTGTTTTTTTTCTTCTTTTTTCCCATAAAACACTTTGAAACACCAGACAAGGAGAGATCAGAGCACCCTGCAAACGGAGGGAAAATGAGACTGTCCTCTTAGTGTCATATTTGCATCACTTCTGAAGGACCATTTTAAAAATGGTTCTCCATTACTTTGAAGACAAAAAGCAGATTTTTTTCAAAAGGATCTTTGGGCTTTTAGCAGCTCTTAGTGATTACAGTCTGCACTAGTCTGACTTCAGTGTCTTCTGTGCTGCAGCCCTGGTGGAAAACCACTAAAGAGGGTGAAGAAGTGATATTCTGAATAACCTGTTTAAATGTGTTGCTTAAATAAGAATCTAATGATGTCATAGTGTATTCTGATAATCATTGATGCTATATGTTGATTTTAATGATTGAATGAAGTGGTCTGGCTATACCAGTATGAAGGGAATGGATAGACATGACACACATGTTGTGGTCATTTATTAAGGTATTGTCACATGCACTGGTATGGAGTTAAACCGTTCAGTTGTTGTGTTTTTAGGTTGTTTGGACCCATGCAGCGTTGTAGGGAAGAGTGGCTGGTTCAATGCTGTGTTCATACCAAACGCATTTCACGTGTCAAATTTGTGTCAGCGCCTCTCTTTCGTAGCAAATTTGCTGCTTACCGCCTGTCCAAAAATGTGTTCTTAAGCTTGATGTTAATGTTTTTAGCCTGATCGCTACCTGGAGTGGTATCTGACTATCTCACTTACAATGTATGGAAGACACAGATGACGTTGAGCAATCAGGTTTATTTATTATGAGGAGTTCTACAAAAGCATCAGGAATTACGTCTCCATGTCTGGGTTCATTCTGAGATTCTCCCGCTATAGGAGTGGCCGAGTATGTATGACAGCCGCTTCTGCTGTGTTTTTGGTGTCTCTGTGACCCCGTTTGAAGGCTCACTGTCCCGCATTAACCACAGAGGGGAAAAAATATATATATATATAAAATTAGGGGACCTAGCTAGTGAGCTCTGCTGGGCCAGAGACTGAGAGCTGAACGGCCCCAGCGGGTCCAGAAAATGGATGGAAGTTCAGGACAAAAACAGTTGCATGATTGGATGTGTGTACTCAAAGCTGAGTCTGGTTGGTAGATGTGTAGTGGTGATATGCCCAAAATTTAATATGAGTTAACATTTTTTTTATTTTAGTTATCTTACTCATCAATATTTAGATTTTTAGAATGTCTGATGACAAAAAAATAATGGTAAATGATTTAAATCAGTGGTTTATTGTTGTTTCTTCATACTACATTTGTATCATGTTCATTTTTTTTTTAATTTAGATTCTATTCAATGTTAGCAAATATCAAAATGAGAAAAAGGAGTAAAGCTCAATGAAAAATAATAGAAAATGTCTTGTTTGACTTTCTTCCAGGATTTGACACAGGGTATATTTTATTTTGAAAGGAACTTACACTTATAATTCAAATAATGCAATATTTAAAAGTTTCATTTTTAAATAAACGACTTAATGGCCACAGAAAATAAATAAAGTGTATTTTTCTAAACATTGAGGTGAGGCTTTGTGGCTCTCGCGGGGTTTTGGTCAGAAAGACAATGATCCAAATGGCTCTTTTAGCGCTAACGGTTATAGGCCCCTGGTTTAGAGGATTACTCAGAAATCTGTGAATCAATCAAAATACTGGTTTGGGGTTCTTTACAGAGAAGAATGAACAATATAATTCACTTAAAAGCTCAAAAAGTCAATTTTTCATGGTATGGCCCCTTTAGGTGAGGTAAAGTACAAAACAAGTAAACGTCATTTCCATCCGAACCATAATCAGAATCGTGAATTTAGTGATCCTCTGCACCCCTTTACAAACTGAACTTTAAAAAATTATTGGAGGTAATCAATTGATCACAAGATTTTTGTTGAAAAATTATTAAATTCATTTATACAATAATTTTTGTTTGTATCTTATTCCAACCCATATGCATTTTTTCCAGAATGTATTTTGGCAAACTTTTTTTTAAAAACTTTTGTTTTTTTTATAAATCTATCTCGAAGATAAAAACACACACAAAAAGAACTTAAAAGCTATATTTTACTCTGAAGTTTTATTTACTTCTGGTGACAGTAGCACATGTGGCTATTTAGCTTACGTACCTAAATTTCAACATAATTCTGCATTTAGAGAAATAATTACTACACTATTTTTACTATACTATACCAAATGTATAAAGATTACAAATTAGAGATCTCAGATGTCGCAAATATTCATGGTCAAATTTTCAGGTAAAGATTGCGACTGCTTATGTATTCAAATAGTGGTTACAGATCTTATTTAGACTGCAATCAATTGAATAAAACTGTCATAAAATACATAGGAATTATGAAGCAGGAAGGTGGAAAACAAGTTTTTGCATTTTCAGTTTTATGAAGAGTAATCTGCATTTCATCATTTAATAACATAACCCTTTTAACATGCATAAACCTCCATATGTGAGCTTTTATGTCTTGTATGATGGAAAATACTGATTATAATATTGATGTGAAAGAGTACACTAATGTCTGAAAATACTGAGATTTTATGCTGTCTCTTTGCTCATTCGTGTCTCAAATGACAACAGGCTCATCTAAAGGTGACATGCAATTAAAGACACATTTTCACAAAAGATGAGTAAGCCAGAATAAATGAATTTGTGAGATCCTTGTAAATGACTTCCTGGCGTACAGACAGTATTGGTGCATTTGGCTTGTAGCACCAAAACCTCCGTCCAGCAACTGCAAACAGGAAGAGATTTAGTGAAAGGCCGGTAACTTTAGGGCTTGGCCCAGTGAGCACTGAGTTACTGCTATCGCTCAGCGTCTCTGCCAAACACTGCTGAACCCCGCAAATCTATTATGTCCATTTTTGTGCATCAGAGAGTAAAAATCCCGCTGAAGGGACTTTTTTTTTTATCAATTATGAAGTGGATTTTCTCCGGCCACAGATGACAGATCTCCAAACTGTAATGCCTGAGCTGCACAAAATGTCAGCGAAACTGAATCATCTGAAATGTATGACCGGATGAAGGCGTTTTCAAAGCCTTTTCCAAAAAGCCACGAACTCCATAACTCATTCTGACGCCGCAATCGGCGGTGTCACCCAGACAAATGCGGTCCGTGGAGACTTGTGTTCTCCATCTCCTCCTTTTGTCGTGACACCAGGGATGTTGCACAAAGCACTTCAACTCCTCTGTCCTTTAAAGAAAACACTGATCTGTTTCTGTGAAGTCCCACCAACCAAGTGTCTGCAGATTCCTTCACTCAATAAGCTTGTCAAGTACCCCTCCTCCCATCATGCTCCTCTCCCCATGGTGGCTTGTAAACAAACAACACAATGCTGCAAATGGATGCCGGGTGCTCCAGGTTAATGTACTTCATTAATGGCTCAGTTTTGCATGTCTAGCTTAATTTAACAGGCTGGAAAGCCTCGGGACAATTTGCCTGACATTTCAAGATTGCCAGGCATGGCAGAGAAGGCTTATGTTTCTTCTGAAGCGCGGAGAGCAGGAGGAAGAGGAGGAGGCGAGAGGAGCTTCGCCTGTTAATGATGCCGCCGAGCCGGAGGAGACGGCACGCCGATGGACAGAGGGGTGGGGGGGGCACCCAGCGGGAGAAAGGAATCCAAACACAGTCTGATAAAATATAGCCAGCAGGAGGGTCACATTTGACCCCTCCCTCAAACATGACAGCAGCAGTCATTCAAACAGAGATCCCTTGAGGTTTTCTAGTTTTCTTAGAGTTTGCGTCTACAAAGGAAATACATTAAACATGAACTTAGGGAGAATAAAATATGAAAATGAAATTCTTTTTAGTGCCATTCCATAAATGTAGAGAAGGAACATGAATATTAGATCCCTTTATGACATTTCTTTTTATATCTAATATTTAGCTCTTTCATGTTAGTGTTGTTAAGTCTTCTATTCCGTTTTGCTATCATTAAAAAAATATTTCTTGAAGAGTTTATAGTAGTTTATCCTATGTATTTTGTAGAAGTTTACTAGAATATTTCTTATCTGTGGTTGGAGGTTGATCAGGTCCATTTCTTACCAACTACATTCCACTAGGGGCCATAAAGTTTGACTTCATCCTTTAGAAAATGAAGACACCGATTCGTATTACTGGTACTATTATGTTTTTTTTTTCCTGAAAAAAATCATAAACATAAAGAGAAAAAAAGCCTTTTTTTAAAAATGTGAAATACTTTGTAACTTGACCGGGGTTCACATGACTTCCTTTCAAAATAAAAGACACCTTATTCCACGCAGGATATTCTCAATGCAGAAAATGTAATAGTAGGGAGTGTAATGTCAGTAGTGATATTTAAGAAGAAAACTATAAAATGTTTATTATAATGTTTTTGATAAATCCCACTCAGAAATGTGTACATTTAAATAGCTAAAATGGAATCAAAGCTAATTATAAGTGACCCCTTCCAGATTTTTCAGGACCATTTCGTCGACTTAAAACACTTTTTTTTTTTTTTTTAGACATAGAAAACCTGTCTTATAATCCAGTGATTTTGAATTCTGACTGTGCTCACTGACCTCCAATGGATTTACTGTGGTGCACAGCACTCAAAATGTGTAAAAAGTTTCAGTGAAAACTGAAAACAGCAGCAACACTTGACGGGTTATTCTAGCACCGATACGTATTGTACTTCAACTGTGAATGAGTTGAATATAGTTGGACTTATCTAACTGAAAAGTATGTCACTTTTTAAATTTACAAACATTTTATTTTTCTTGAACCAGAGAGTCAGAACAGGGAGGTAAAAGAGTAACATGTGGTTTCAGAGCTGGCAGACCCCTAATATATATCTATAAATTTAGACATATTTAAATATTTTCCAGTAGGTTATGTTTTTTAAAGTCATGAGATAGCACTGATATTGGTGCAAAGCTGCAATAATTTAAAAAATATATCACAAATACTAAAATTTTTACAAAATTGCAAAATTACTGTATGTCTAATTCCCATTAAACTGACGTTGAATGTCTTTTTTTCCATCATTACATTTTTGTGGATACATATTTCTAATATGTGAAAATATGAAAAAGTAAGGGGAGCGTGAAACAATTTTTGCTAAAATTCTTCTGCTTTGTGTGTTTGTTGTTTTGTGTTTATTGAAACATGCCATCAGACATCATTGTTGATTTTTTTTTTTTTTTTTCAATCTATGCAACCCTACATACCTGTATATCTGCTGCTGGTGTGTCAATAACTTTTTCCTATAAATACAGCTTTATTTTTGCTTCCAGTTTGCAGTTACCGTTGTAATATTTCTCCTCCGTACAACCATTTTAAATTGAATCCCACTCTTCCATATATTACTTTTTCTATGCTATCACCTGGATATGTGTTTTCTGAGGTGGAGGGAGCTTCAGCGCACTGGAACATCTTCATTTTAAGTACAAATGGAGCAGACACTTCATGACTGTTACAGGTTGAAATAGAACATTTTTTTCCTCTGATGACAGGCGGGACCAGGGGGCAAAGAGAATGGACAGGAAACAGCAACATAATGGGCATGTTCAATACAGAGAAATGTCATCCTAATAACCTGACCAACTCAGCTGGATAAAGATGCTTGAAAGGTCCCTTAATGGCTTACTCATGATACAAAAGAGAACATGCTCATCATTTTAAGTGAGAGAAAAGGTTTTCATGCTGAAATATATTTCATACAGACTTAAAAATACAGAGATCTGCTCAGCACATCATTCCTGGGAGAGACTCCTACCTGCTGTCTGCTTCTGAACTGCTTGCTTTTGTCAATGTTGGAGCTGTTGGTCAAAGTCGCCAATCTCCAATCTCTGTTTTTTGTCTGTCATTCTTCCCTGATCATTTCAGTTTAGTTAAATGATGAATTTCTACTCATTAAAGAGCAAGTGATAAAAATAGGGCTGTGGAGCAATACTTAAGCGACAATCCAGTTAGATTCAAATCAAACCATGATTCTTTCTATTTAATATTTTTGTTTGAACAGTTGCTACATGTGTCTTTTGCTAGATGTATGAACATTAAAATAAAATGTATTTAAACACAATCATTATACAACATAACAGAGCTTTTGAAAGAAAGAAATGGTATTTATCACTTTAGTTCATGTCAAACTTAAACGTTTTTCACTCAACTTTCTGGAAAACTTTAGGAGAAAACAAAATCTAAACATCAGTGCTAACATTGGATCATTTGTTGAACAAATCCTGAAGATGTTTTCTACAGTTTTTCCATCTTCAAAGTTTAGCTGACTGCAGCTCCAGTAGGTAGATGACAAGAATAAAGGAAATGGAGACAGTAAAATAAAAATGTCCCTGTAACAACTAGAAAACAGACACATTCCTTTAATCTAAACTGACAACAGTGTTTTCAACAGTGTTTTTTTTTCATCTTTAATGGAAAAAAACACGTCTGCAAAGTGAACATTTTCATTCCTGTACAGCTTCTTAATCATGCTAGCATAACATCACATCATTGATCAAAACACTTTTGTTTTATTCTTGATTCATCATATTTTGAATTCAAATTGTCAACTATATTTAAACCAAAATGTTTTTTTTTCAGAACACATTTCAATAAACAGATTTGCATCTACAAAAAAACGCACAAATAAGAACCACCACTGACACTTTACTTTGAAGTTTTATTTACTTCCTGTAGCAATAGTGTGTTCTGTTTGATTAGCATATTAGCTTAGCTTAAAATCCAACATTATTCTACTCTTTAGAATGATAATTACATTGCACAATGTGTATATTTTATTATGTTTGACCAAATTTATAAATTCCAAATCAGCGATCTCAGACATCACAAATTGGTTTATTGACAGAAGGATAGATAGGAGTCAATAACTAGAAGTCAGTGAAGGTAAGGCAGGATCAGGCAGGCAGAGGTCAAACACGAGCATGGGCGCATCAGAGATCAGACTTTGGATATAACAGAGTGGCGTAGTTTAGGGGCAGGCAGCACCCAATCAGAGACAGAGTCAAAGAGGCGGGGTCAGGTAAACAGAGTGTTCTTCCAGATAGAACCCGGAGACAGGTAGGGGCGAGGTGCACAGCCAAGACGAGCCAGAGGCACGGTCCACTGCCAAGAGCAGGAGCACAGACGATCCACCTGGACTCTGAAATCTCAAGGACAACACATGAATTTCACTGCACCAACCAGAAGCACAGAGAAGCATTCATTATTCGCATAGGCTGAAGAAAGCCTACTAGCATGAGTTCTAAGAGTTTGTGTTGGTTTTGGAGGTTATGTGTTCCAAAAATGTATTAAATATATAACACTATCATGTATTTTCTTCCCCATTTGACCTATTTAACCAGTACTGCAAACAACTGATCACATTTACCTCTCACAGCTTTCTGAACTACACCATTTTGTTTAAATTTTTCTTCATGACCCTTTAACATACTTTCTCAGATTGCTTACTGTAATTCCTTGGTATCCTGAGCATGGCTTTGAATTTCATTTTATTTCAGGCATCATGCTAGATTTTACTCTGCTATCTATTCATACCATTTACAGAAGACCAAAGTCCATATTTGGAATTTGGCTGACTTTTGCTTTCACTGGATTTCTCTCTTTTTCTTTGGAAACTTCAAGCCAATCATTGATTATTGGCTATCATGTCAGCTGATAGCTCATCCAATTTGTCTCTAGTAATCCTAGATGACCTTTAAATTCTGTTGGAAGGATCAAACTGACACATGATGCTCTCCATATTGGGAAAACTCCAAATTTGATTCTGTGGGTTATTTTTGTCAAATTGATCGTTGTGTCTCAGACATTAGGCTGCCCTCCCATCTTCTTTTAGCAGGCTATAATTAACTCTATCATGCAAAAGTCTTGATCATTCTGATCAGAAAATGTTTAGACTTCAGATTCTGGTCAGTACATTGGGCTGGCACTACTTGACCTGAAGTGGAGTTCAAACTGAATACAGTTCTCACGTAATGGGCGACCAGTTTCAATGGTAAGTCAATGTACCGATGCCATCATAGCTACCACGGCGCAAACTGAGTGTTGGGGGCAGCACAAAATTCTGATGAATATTTTGCCATGCCAGTTCAAATATCTCAAGATTCAAGAATGATTTATTGTCAAATGCACAGCTCTCACTGAGAAACAAATTGTGTTCCAGTACAAGCCGAACAAGATCAGACATACAACAGAAATACACACATACAGTTCAAGGTTGACTGAGGTGCAACAGTAGTCTGTATCTGAACTTTAGCAAAGAATTTGCATTGCGTTAACCAATCAGAAAGTCTCCTTTTCCCATTACACATTGATGACGTATACAATGAGGCAAAAAAGCTTTTGACAGTAGCTCCTCCCACATCCAGAGTGTTTATGAACACAATTTTGAACAAGTGTCCAGGACCTGGACATTCAGCAGGCAGGCAGAAGGTGTGTCTGCCTGTTCCTAAACAATCATCTCTAATCAGGATCCCCCGAGCCAAGGGCCTTATCCCTTGGACTGAACCAAAACAATTCACCGCAGGAGCGATGAGCAGAGATCGTTGTCTTGGAAACCTGCATTCCTCCCCTCTCCATGACCCTTTCCCCAGATTCAACGCCTTGGCGACTCTTTTCTTGGGCCCCCCTGACTGAGCCGTAGAGTGCTGTGCGATGATGCACAGCCGCCGCCAGGCTGGACGTGTGCGAATCCGTTTGTGTAGACCTTCCATCCATGTTGCATCAATGTGCCTTTTCTGTTGATGTATTTTTGCTTGTAGTTCAATCTATGCCGTTCTACATGGATCGAAGATGCTTGATTTTTTGACATCATTCTTGTACCCTCCTCATGTGTCTTTTCGGGGTGATTGGTGCCACCAGATTTGCGTGGCTGCTGCTCACTACTGGGAAAAATGTCTTGTATGCTGTTTCCACCAGTTTCACTTCGGATTAGTAAGGTGTAATTGATTGATTAATTGATTGAAAGGGAGACAGTGGATGCGAATTGGACACACCATTGGCGTTCTGTGTGAACGTAGTGTAACAGATTCTTTTGTGCTCCATCACAAGTTTATGATTGGGCTTCTTTAGACCTTCCTTGGTTTGTCGATGTTGACCCTAAATCTTTCAGCTGATTTAAAGCGGCCCAACAAGAACAAAGAGTACGACTGCCAACACCTCTGTCCTGTTTGATCTGCAGTTGCTAGCTGTGAAGTTCTGTATTGGAATTAAAATATCTTATATTAACTTTGAAATATTTGCATGTGAAACTACCTGAATACTTGTTGAGACCTTCAGGCCAATAGCTCCAGCCAGTGCCCCCAAACTGCCTGCTGCTAACCCTGACTGTTGCTGAAGATGCTGAATGTGCCCATTATCATCCATTCTCAACATGAAAAGACATTTTTGTTAAACTTATTGACCCTAATTTGCAAAAAAGCAAACAAACAAAAAAAACACCAATGCTTTACAGGCTGAAAGGTCTGCGATTTTTAATGAATCTGTAATTCTAGAGTAAAAACAACTATTAACTATGACATTTCTGTGGTTTAATAACTTAGATTCTGTAAATAAAGAGAGCCCATTTTTCAAACTCTTGAGAATTCCTTTTACATCCTGTCCTTTTACCCTATGATGGTTTTTATCAAGATGTTCTGAAGCATTTCTAAGAAATTCTCTGCATTTATTCCTCTTTTTCATTCTGCTTAACCAGAGGAGGCTGAGGCGCTCCTAAGCTTAACAGTAACAGCATATTTTCCTTTACTTAGGCTGTTATTTTTAAAAAGGTGTTCAGAAGTAATGCATTAAAGAGCTCCAGTTCCGTCTCCATTTTAACAGGGTGACAGAAAGGCTGCCTCATCTCTAAAAGGCTTTTTGTTTCCAAACATTACTTTTGCCTTGTTGTGATCTTCTGTCAGTGGCGACATCCGTCTTGTTTTCCACCCTCGGAGTCCTTCTCGGTTCAGTGCCGTGGATTATGCAGGCTGCAGTGAAGGCTCCAGATTGGGAGCCTGAAGCTCTTTAGATTTTTGCATTTTCTCCAGACTTTGTGAGTAACTTTCCTCAGAGCGTCGTGTGCTTGAATATCTCGGCAGTTTGATATCTGCAAAATGCTTCCTGATGAGGAACTTTCAGGACCATCTCGGGGGTATTTTGAATATTAAATTATTTTCTCACAGCTGCTATGAGACTTTAGTCCACATAACCAGTTGTGCAAATGTTGTCAAGAAACTGAGTGGGTAGGACTTTCTCTACTAACACTTTTGAAGTCCTGTAATTCAGTAACTGACCTAAAATCAATCCAGGATATCTTCAACCAAAACCCACCAGTTTAACTCAGTGATTAATACCTGGTAGTTTTCCTATTTCTATTTCATGTAAGATAATCAAGTGTAAAATAATTATGTGTAAAGAGTTCCGCCCACTGTTGTTTTTCCACATCAAAATAATACAAAGGGAACATTATTAGAACATTCTACCAAACTGTATGGTATCGTGTCTTTACAAAACTCAAAGTGTTTCCACTCATTGGAGTGTAATGACGGCTGATCATTTATTTGCTACCATTACATGTTTGTTGTCTGCTGTGATGAAACCTACTTCAATGCAAATAGTATTTTCCAATATCAGTTGGAGGACTTGGGCTGCACGGTGGCGCAGGTGATTAGCGCCCTCGCCTCACAGCGAGAAGGCCCCGGTTCAAATCCCGGCTGGGACCTTTCTGTGTGGAGTTTGCGTGTTCTCCCCGTGCATGCGTGGGTTTTCACCGGGGACTCCGGCTTCCAAAAACATGCTTCATAGGTTAATTGGTGACTCTAAATTGTCCCTAGGTGTGAATGTGAGAGTGGATGTGTGTGTGATTGAGGCCCTGCGACAGACTGGCGACCTGTCCAGGGTGTACCCCGCCTTCGCCCTTCAGTAGCCGGGATAGGCTCCGGCGCCCCCGCGACCCCGAACGGGATGAAGCGGTCTGGAAGATGGATGAAAATGAGTTGGAGGACTTTTCCACATTGCCACTGTGTCTATTTTATGATTGTTGTTGCTTTTAATCCATTGATTTTTATCACTGTTTGTTGTTTTAACCCGTGTATGTCTAATATCAAGCACCTTTTGTCCTGCAGAGTTTTGATGTAAGATGCTCGACAAATGGAATTATTTGGTTGTTTGTCATTCTGATTTACCACACCAATGAGCTATAAAGGCTACAGTTGCTATGCTAACTTGTTGCATACGTCAACATTGTTGGATATGTCGAGTTTACTTTGCACAATTGCACAAACAGCTGGAAAAACAAAGAGTTTTTACAGGTAAATTATTACAGTCGGCTAATAAAGGAGAATTCTAGAAAACATTTTAGGAAGATCTGAATGAGTTTACCCTCAAAAGTGAAGTTTTAGGCTGATCATGTAGCCTATTCAAAGTCAATTTCAGCTTCTATTTCCATGTTTTCTGGCAGGACCACCGATCTTTTTTGTTTTATAGAAGATGACCTTAGTATTCGTATGAGTTTTCAACCTCAGATCAGACCAGACGACCCTCTGAATTTAAATATACTACTAAGCAGAGGAAAATAAACTAACCTCAGTAGCAGCGAGTGAAGAGGGAGCTGTCCAGTGCTGAATCCTCGTCCAGTGGCCAGACGAGGAACGTGGCGTATGGGAAACGGTCTGCACGGCGTCAAATGACTGCCTGAGTCCTTCCCTCTGAGGGTGGGCGGGATCCACTTGTGGGACCCCCTATTCACCATTACTACCCTCCGCCTGGTGTTACCCCATGGTTGTCTGTCAAAACCAACCCATAGACATTAGGCGCTAGCGGTTTGCAGTGACCCATCTTGAAACACGGACCAGGAGTCTTATCAGTTTGTGTAAACCTTAGTATGTGTGTATGTGTGTTTGAATACAACTGCAATCATGTGTCAGGTATGCAATGTGTTTCCTCCATAATGATGTATTTTTTAGAAAAGTTGAAATGTCGTTTATTTGTTGCATTCTGTACAAATATATTAATACCTTGGCCTGGGTCTTATTTTTATAAAAATCAGAGTTTCTTTCCTCTTTCGGACCAGAATTAAGCTTTTTTTGATCATTTTACTGTATCTGCTAACACACGTCTCATTGTTGACTTCCCTATCCAATACATTGGACAATGGTAACAGGCTAGTGTAGCATCTCTAGCTTATATAACTCAATGTACTACACTGTCTATATTTCAGTTCTCCCTTCCCACCTAGCTACTTGAATACACCTGATCCAGGTAATCAGCATCAAAAAGTTCAGGGAGGGCCGGGAAACATGGTGGAAGATCCGGAGGATTGAGCAGCCCTTAACTATGGCCCTTTCCCTGCCCAAAACCTCTACCTGCTGAGGGCATCATTGAGCCGTACGTTTCCAATTACTACACTAGCACTCAACCTCCAAAGCTGCAACCACAGTGAGAAATTGAAATTAGTTTCCAATTAGGCAGAAATATTCTCACATTGGATTAAAATGTTTATTTTTTTTCAATTAAATAGATGTTGTTTATTTTCTCTCTAAAGGGTCTTGCTGAGACTTTTATCATAGATTGGGCTGTAAAAGTAGCGAGAAGGCCCCGGTTCGACTCCCACTGGGACCTTTCTGTGTGGAGTTTGCATGTTCTCCCCGTGCATGCGTGGG
>NC_050524.1:5885948-5886566 GCF_002922805.2 Oryzias melastigma | reverse complement strand
AGCTTATATAACTCAATGTACTACACTGTCTATATTTCAGTTCTCCCTTCCCTCCTAGTTACTTGAATACACCTGATCCAGGTAATCAGCATCAAAAAGTTCAGGGAGGGCCGGGTAACAAGGTGGAAGATCTGGAGGATTGAGCAGCCCTTAACTATGGCCCTTTCCCTGCCCAAAACCTCTACCTGCTGAGGGCATCATTGAGTTGTACTTTTCCAATTACTACACTAGCACTCAACCTCCAAAGCTGCAACCACAGCGAGAAATTGAAATTAGTTTCCAATTAGGCAGAAATATTCTCACATTGAATTAAAATGTTTATTTTTCAATTAAATAGATGTTGTTTATTTTCTCTCTAAAGGGTCTTGCTGAGACTTTTATCATAGATTGGGCTGTAAAAGTGAATTTGGTTCTATTTTGGTTGGTTGTTGATCAAAGGGCGATGATGTAATGATTGCAGAACTGAGATCTGTATTTCTTTTTATGGATTTTAATTGGTTACAGAAGTTCCCTTTTTAGGTTTTTCTCTGTATTTTTGCAGACAAAGCATTGTAATATTAGACCTATCAAGATTTCTATTTTTCTCCCTTTTTTGCAGATTATTATAACATTGAGTTA